>NC_071258.1:21609888-21649888 GCF_023375685.1 Ictalurus furcatus
ATCTACAACAAGGTGAACCCCATCTTCCATCACTGGCGTGTGGAGGAGAGGAAGTTTGGCCTGACCTTCCAGAGTCCAGCTGATGCCATTTCTTTTGAGAAGGGCCTTCAAATTGTCCTTGACAAGTTAGACAAAGGTATGCAAGAACCTAGGACATAAAACAATGATATTGATGGGCTTACAAAAATCCATTATGGTTATGCTGACAGCTACTTTTGTCTTGTGGAATCTTATGATTAAATTTCTTTATCATGTGAAAGATCTAAGATCTAAATCTCATTTTTTTCCCATAAACTTTAAGGCTTTGACTCTCCTTCTTCCTCCACACCAGAAGAAGGAGACACAGAAGATGATGGTCAAGCAGTGAGTCTATTTATCACCTCATGACTTTTATTGCTATCAAGTAATTCATGATTAAAATACAGGACAAAACAAGCCATTGTATTTCACCTACTCCACTAACACTAAGACAGATAAACCTCAGTGATTTAATTTGTGACTTATTAATGATTTATTTTGGGAGTTACACTGAAGACTAAACATTATTTTTATTACAATAGATATGCAGTGGATATAAAAAAAATTTTACACATCCATATTAAAATAGCAGGCTTATGTGATCTTAAAAAATGAAACCAAGATAAATAATTTCAGATATTTTTCCACCTTGAACGTGATATACCAACCAACAAAATTCAAGTAAAAAGCAAACAAAACTGTTTTAGGGGGAAAAACATACAACAAACTAGTTGCACAACCATTTATAATAAGGCATGTGACTGTGCTCAAATCACATCACATTCAAACTCATGTTAAAAAGCAATTATCATATACCTGTCATCAATGAAATGATTCTGATTAACACCAAATAAAGATAAGCTGTTAGTGTAAGTTTTTCTTGACAAAGTATGTACAGGATCTCTTTGTCGAAAGGTATCGATCAGGAGAGGGGTACAAAAGAATAAAAAAAGAGAGATATACCATGGAACACTGTGAAGTCCATCATCAAGTGGAGAATATGGGACACCACAGTGACATTACCAAGAACAGGACGTCCCGCCAAAAAGATGACAAGACGTAAACTTATCAGGGAGGCTGCCAAGAACTATGGCAACATTAAAGGAGCTGCAAGAATATCTGGCAAGTACTGGCCACTCCGTGCATGTGACAACAATCTCTTATAATGTTCACATATCTGGGTTATGGGGTTAGGGTAGCTAGATGGAAGCCATTTCCCAAGCCTGCCAAAATCACCCAAAGCACAAATCCAAATAAACAAAGGAATGGTTTAGAAAAAGATCAATATTTTGGAATGGCCCAGGCAGAGCCCAGATCTAAATCCAATTGAAAACCTGTGTCGTGACTCGAGGGCTGTGCACAGGATACCCCTGAATTTCATAGATCTGGAGAATATTTTAAAGAAAGAATGGAATAAAATTGCCAAATGAAGATGAAAAGGAGTGTAAAATATTTCCTATTTTTATATCCACTGTACATCAAACTATCATTTTATGCAAATCTATCTATCTATCTATCTATCTATCTATGTCTTTTATATATATACAGTATCTCACAAAAGTGAGTAGACCCCTCACATTTTTGTAAATATTTGATTCTATCTTTTCGTGTGACAACACTAAAGAAATGACACTTTGCTACAATGTAAAGTAGTGAGTGTACAGCTGGTATAACAGTGTAAATTTGCCGTCCCCTCAAAATAACTCAACACACAGCCATTAATGTCTAAACCGCTGGCAACAAAAGTGAGTACACCCCTAAGTGAAAATGTCCAAATTGGGCCCAAAGTGTCAATATTTTGTGTGGCCACCATTATTTTCCAGCACTGCCTTAACCCTCTTGGGCATGGAGTTCACCAGAGCTTCACAGGTTTCCACTGGGGTCCTCTTCCACTCCTCCATGACGACATCACGGAGCTGGTGGATGTTAGAGAACTTTTGCTCTTCCACCTTCCATTTGAGGATGCCCAACAGATGCTCAATAGGGTTTAGGTCTGGAAACATGCTTGGCCAGTCCATCACCTTCAAGGCAGTGGTCGTCTTGGAGGTGTGCTTGGGGTCGTTATCATGCTGGAATACTGCCCTGTAGCCCAGTCTCTGAAAGGAGGGGATCATGCTCTGCTTCAGTATCTCACAGTACATGTTGGCATTTATGGTTCCCTCAATGAACTGTAGCTCCCCAGTGCTGGCAACATTCATGCAGCCCCAGACCATGACACTCCCACCACCAGGCTTGACTGTAGGCAAGACACACTTGTCTTTGTACACTGCCACACACGCTTGACACAATCTGAACCAAATAAGTTTATCTTGGTCTCATCAGACCACAGGACATGTTCCGGTAATCCATGTCCTTAGTCTGCTTGTCTTCAGCAAACTGTTTGCGGGCTTTCTTGTGCATCATCCTTAGAAGAGGCTTCCTTCTGGGACGACAGCCATGCAGACCAATTTAATGCAGTGCGTGGTGTATGGTCTGAGCAGTGACAGGCTGACCCCCCACCACTTCAACCTCTGCAACCTCTGGCAGCATTCATACGTCTATTTCCCAAAGACAACCTCTGGATATGACGCTGAGCACGTGGACCCAACTTCTTTGGTCGACCATGGCGAGGCCTGTTCTGAGTGGAACCTGTCCTGTTAAATCGCTGTATGGTCTTGGTCACCGTGCTGCAGCTCAGTGTCAGGGTCTTGGCAAACTTCTTATAGCCTAGGCCATCTTTATGTAGAGCAACAATTCTTTTTTTCAGATCCTCAGAGAGTTCTTTGCCATGAGGTGCCATGTTGAACTCCCAGTGACCAGTATGAGGGAGTGTGAGAGCGATGACACCAAATTTAACACACCTGCTCCCCATCCACACCTGAGACCTTGTAACACTAACAAGTCACATTACACCGGGGAGGGAAAATTGGGCCCAATTTGGAGATTTTCACTTAGGGCTGTACTCACTTTTGTTGCCAGCGGTTTAGACATTAATGGCTGTGCGTTGAGTTATTTTAAGTCCCCTATAAAACTACTCGAATGACAATGCTAGTTCCCCCCCAATGCACTGAAGACATGAGAGCTAAAGATGAATATGGGACTAGAGATCAGAATTTCAGCTTTCATTTCCTTATATTTGCATCTAGATTAAACAACTTAGAACATGTTATATTTTGTGGCAGACCACTTTAATTTTATGTAAGCAAAAATATTATTATATTGTAAAAATTAAATAACACTTAATATTTGGTTGCATTTCCCTTGCTTGCAATAACATTTATTTTAAGACATGTCAGTTCCAATACTTTTGCTCACCTACAAATCAGGTGGTCTTTCACCAAAGGTACCTTGTTCTAATTTGTTTAAAACATCTAGATGTAAATATCAGGAAATGAAAGCTGAAATTCTGATCTATCTTGTCCTATTCATCTTTTGATTTTAAACCTAAATGTCTTCAGTGTACACCAAAAACTAAAGAATTGGCCTTGCCATTCCAGTAATTTCATAGGGGACTGTATATAGCTGGTGCCATCTTTGCTGTTATAACTGTTTCCACTCTTCTGGGAAGGCATTTCACTATATTTCAGAACGTGGTTGTGAGTATTTGTGCCCATTTAGCCACAATTAGTGAGGCTGAGCACTAATGTTGGGCAAGAAGGCCTGGTGTGCAGCCAGCATTCCAAGTCATCCCAAGATGTTCAGAAGGGTTGAGGTCAGGATCCTGTGCAGATCACTCAAGTTCTTTTATTGGTAAACTATGTCTTCACCTTCTCTGACCTCGCTTTGCGCAAGGGGTATTGTAATGCTGGGACATGTTTTCTAGGCAATTGTGTGCTTCCAACTTTGTGGCAACAGCTTGGGCAAGACTCTCATATGGGTGTGATGGTCAGGTGTCCACTTTTGGCTATGTAGTTTATAAATATACACTGACCATCCACTTTATTAGGAACACCTATATATTCATGCAGTTATCTAATCATCCAATCATGTGGCAGCAGTCCAGTGCAAAAATCATGCAGATACATGTCAAGAGCTTCTGGTAATCAAACATCAGTATGAAAAAAAAGTGTGTTATCTGTGACCTTAACCGTGGCACGGATGTCGGTACCAGATGGGCTGGTTTGAGTATGTCAGAAAATGCCGATCACCTGGGATTTTTACACACAACAATCTCTAGAGTTTACACAGAATGGTGCGAAAAACAAAAAATATCGAGTGAGCATGGAAATGCCTTGTGGGTGGAAACACCTTGCTGAGAAGAGAGGTCAGAGAAAAATAGCCAGATTGGTTTGAGTTGCCAGGAAGGATATCATAACTCATATGATCACTCTTTACAACTGTTAACCTTGTATAACATCGAACATTGAGGGGGATGGAGACCACGTTAGGCTCCACTCCTATCAGCCAAGAAGTTAGCCCATCCACCACAAGGTCTGATGTGTTGTGCTTTCTGAGATGCTTTTCTGCTCACTACAGTTGTAAAGAGTGCTTATTTGAGTTACTATAGACTTCCTGTCAGCTCAGACCAGTCTGGTCATTCTCCTCTGATCTCTCTCATCAACAAGGTGTTTCAGCCTGCAGACCCTCCACTTACAGGATTTTTTTTGTTTTTCATTCTGTGTAAACTCTAGAGACTGTTGTTTGAGAAATTTATGGCGTTAATTTAAGTATTGTAGTCGTAAAAAAAAAAAAACAACCAACCAAACAAACAAAAAGAAAACAAAATAATCTGAATTAAAAACAATATTGTGTTTTCCTTGGTGCTTGCTCTCTCTGCTATTTTCTACTCATAATTTTATTTTATTTTCATTCATGCTTCAGTTTACTTTGCCCTCATTACAAAAATAGTTTCATGGGTATATCAGCAACCATGCAATATATGTTGTACATTTTTACACCATGAAAATAGCTTGTACTTGACCAAAATTTCCTTAGCTTCAGCATGCTAGCTAACTGTGTAATATGTGTTATGGTGTCAAAATAAAAGTAAAAAAAAAAAAAATAGTTAAATATTATATATATATATATATATATATATATATATATATATATATATATATATATATATATATATGTATGAGTGAAGCTGGCATCAACCGTGCTTTATGTTCTTTCTGACAACAAAGCATGTGATAACAACATACTGGTCATTGCCACTTCAGAAGTGAGAAGTAATTCTGATAGCATACGAAGGCGGTGTAGAGTTCGAATGTGTCATGAGCAGGTGAACATGGACAATCCCGCACAGCCACAGATAATCAATACAAATTTATCTTGGAGATTTAATTGATACGCTTAATGATTTTATATGTTTATAAAATACTGAAAATGTCAATCGCTTACTAAACCGTGCGTACGTTAGCTAACAGGAGAGGTTTGACATGAGACTACAATTATGGCTAATTCGAGCACCTCAGTCTTTCAGTAGAGCTGGTATTCAGTATTTACAATAGGCAAGCATAAGCAGAAACAAACATATCAATTAAATTTCCAAGATAAATTTAGGCTATATCAATTACACGTGGCTGTATGAGATTGTCCACGTTCACCTGCTCATGACACATGGGAACCAGTGTTGCCAACTCTCACGAGACAATAAGCAACAGCAGCTTCAAAAACAAGCCCAATATAATAATAGCTTATTACGGCCTCAGCAACATATTAAACTGAAACCACGTGGATTTTGAACAGCAAAAACTAAATTTTTTTAACAAAAAATTGTCAAACGGCGACTAATCACCTGTGAGCAGAATATGATTGGAGAGATGGAAAAGGAATTTACATTATAACCATAACTACTATAAGTATATGAGTATTTGTATTTTGTTATAACCTGTAATAATAACAATTGTAATAATTAATACATTATGATATATAATATATATATATATACACACAGTATCTCACAAAAGTGAGTAGACCCCACACATTTTTGTAAATATTTGATTATATCTTTTCATATGACAACACTGAAGAAATGACACTTTGCTATAATGTAAAGTAGTGAGTGTACAGCTGGTATAACAGTGTAAATTTGCTGTCCCCTCAAAATAACTCAACACACAGCCATTAATGTCTAAACCGCTGGCAACAAAAGTGAGTACACCCCTAAGTGAAAATGTCCAAATTGAGCCCAATTATCCATTTTCCCTCCCTGGTGTCATGTGACTTGTTAGTGTTACAAGGTCTCAGGTGTGAATGGGGAACAGGTGTGTTAAATTTGGTGTCATCGCTCTCACACTCCCTCATACTGGTCACTGGAAGTTCAACATGACACCTCATGGCAAAGAACTCTCTGAGGATCTGAAAAAAAGAATTGTTGCTCTACATAAAGATGGCCTAGGCTATAAGAAGATTGCCAAGACCCTGACACTGAGCTGCAGCACAGTGGCCAAGGCCATACAGCGGTTTAACAGGACAGGTTCCACTCACAACAGGCCTCGCCATGGTCGACCAAAGTAGTTGAGTGCACGTGCTCAGCATCATATCCAGAGGTTGTCTTTGGGAAATTGACGTATGAGTGCTGCCAGCATTGCTGCAGAGGTTTAAGGGGTGGGGGCTCAGCCTGTCAGTGCTCAGACCATACGCCGCACACTGCATCAAATTGGTCTGCATGGCTGTCGTCCCAGAAGGAAGCCTCTTCTAAAGATGATGCACAAGAAAGCCCGCATACAGTTTTCTGAAGATAAGCAGACTAACGACATGGATTACTGGAACCATGTCCTTTAGGCTGATGAGACCAAGATAAACTTATTTGGTTCAGATTGTGTCAAGCGTGTGTGGCGGCAATGAGGTGAGGAGTACAAAGACAAGTGTGTCTTGCCTACAGTCAAGCATGGTGGTGGGAGTGTCATGGTCTGGGGCTGCATGAGTGCTGCCGGCACTGGGGAGATACAGTTCATTGAGGGAACCATGAATGCCAACATGTACTGTGACATACTGAAGCAGAGCATGATCCCCTTCCTTCGTAGACTGAGCCGCAGGGCAGTATTCCAGCATGATAATGACCACTGCCTTGCTAAAGAAGCCTAGGTTGAAGGTGATGGACTGGCCAAGCATGTCTCCAGACCTAAACCCTAATGAGCATCTGTGGGGCATCCTCAAACGGAATGTGGAAGAGCACAAGGCCTCTAATATCCACCAGCTCCGTGATGTCATCATGGAGGAGTGGAAGAGGACTCCAGTGTCAACCTGTGAAGCTCTGGTGAACTCCATGCCCAAGAGGGTTAAGGGTTAAAAATGTGAGGGGTGTACTCACTTTTGTGAGATACTGTATATATGTGTGTGTGTGTATATATATATATATATATATATATATATATATATATATATATATATATATATATATATATATATATATAAAATTAAAAACAAATTATTTTTACATTATAAAAGGTAATCATCCCATAATCATCCCTGTCCACCCCTGCACCATAAACTTTAAGTTGTTTATCCTTTTCCAGGTCTTTGTTAAACTTTTTGCCCAGGGCTGTCGCTAGTGGGGTTAAAAGTGGTGACAATTATAGGGGCCCCCACTGCCCATGGGGCCCCACTAAACCCAGTAGTTACGTTAAAAAGGTCCACACTTTATGAATAATATATATATATATATATATATATATATATATATATATATATTACAGCTTCAGCTTGTATGCCTGAGAGTTAAATGAAAACCGCAAAAAACATGCAATTTCATGAAAGACGTTTTCCAAATATCTTCTCTCCCCTCCCTAAAAATGGTTTAATCGGATGGTTATTAATTATTTCAGTTCAGTCAGTGACGAACAGCAGAGGGACCCAATAAAATGGAAGTCCCATCTCAACTAGTGAACATCACCAATCAGCGTTGAGGCTGCTCTGAGAACAGTTGAAGTTAGAAGTAAAATTGAAGAACTCGAGAATGAGTGATTGAAAATGTCGGGGAAAAAACATAAATGTGGGTACCAGAAATGTAATGAAAAGAAGGAAGACGGAGGCCAGGAGAACTGCTGGATCCCAGTCTATCAAGACCTTCTTTAAAAGACAGGTTAGTGCACTGTAGGGATGACAATGTGATGGGATGCCGTGCCCTGATCATTAGGCTGCCCGATTTACTTTAGTGGGAATAGGACACCTGTAGGAGCTGCCACCCACACGCCCCCTGCCGGTACTGTCACATAATTTTCTTATTACTGACTGAACTGACTGAACTATCACACGGTCAAAGTCCCCGTCTTTTTATGCTTTTATGTAAATACAGTAGAGTTGGTTTCTATAACACACGGAAAAAATGGATATGCGTGTCACAAGGATTACAGACCTGCCGGCTGCTGATGTGATATGTTTTAAGATAACAATACTGTCAAGAAAACGCGAATACAACTCACTTCTCTTGGATGGATACATTTATTAGCTTTATTTAATAATATATTATGCAGTAGCATATTATCTTCATAAAAAATTATGACAATTTCAATGGTTTTATTTTACATTTGATCTTCTTAGGAAAATGCATGTTTTGTTCAGGTCAACACATTTTAAAATCATGAAAAAGTGTGTTTGTGTGTGTGTGTGTGTGTGTGTGTGTGAGAGAGAGAGAGAGAGAGAGAGAGAGTGCGATAGAGAGTCTTGGCTTGTACATAGCAGGACTATAAATTCTTTTACATTTGACTGCATTCTTTTCAATTTCTGAATGTTTACTTCAGCTGTTAGACAACAGACTAACTGGAAAGACTTTGTATTATATTGCTGGTACTTTTAAAATGTGTTTTATTTTATTAATTTATTGTCTTTTGTTTTTGTTTGATTAGTTTATCTTGAATAATTGCTTAAGGACTTTAAACAATGGTTCATAAGAAGTTATTAATGGCTTAATGCAATTGTTTTGATGTAATGTTTACATAAACATTTAAAACATTTTGTTACATTGTAAGAAACCCCTATTAGGTAACATGGCACAGTAGAAGTGGGCCTCCATGCCCATACGGTATTATATGGGTGGAGGGCGGTGGGGGCCCACATCAATATTTTGAACACCCTAGCTATGGCCCGTTTTTGCCATACTTGGACTACTTTGTTGGCGGCATTGTTTGTGGAAACATAGGCCTAGCCTACATATAACTATCTACGTCTACTATACTAACCATCATCGCTTGGAATTACAAAGTGATCTTTCTCCAACGAGGGGGAGGAGGGGATGGGATAGGTCCACCTGCGGATTTGTGGGAGAGAAAATTACACTATAGCTGTGATATTATTGTGAGGCCTTGAGCAGATTGTGTCAATCAGTGCACTGGGGAAAACAATGACAGATAAATCTAAACAACGAAGTCGCTTGTCAGGTTTTCCTAACAAGCAACCACATTTTTTAAAAGAAGCCCCCCCCAAAAAACCCCGTAATCCGCGACCCGTGAATTTTTTCAAGCGACTTCAAAAACAAATGAAGCCATAAGTCGCGTATTATAAGCGGACTTGGCAACTCTCATTCAAACAGTAAAAAGCAGAATCACGTGTCCCTGATATCATCTACTCCCAGCTTATTGATAGACTAGAGAAGAGCTGTAGGTTTAGAACCAGTGGACCAATGTACACTGTTTTGATTATGATCGTAATTTTTGTAATCATAAGCGAAGAGCTTGGAAATGAGGGAAAAGAAAACAGAAGCGTGAATTAAAAGAAAATGAAATTATGAGCAAAAATATAGCAGAGAGCAAGTAAGTTAACCAAGGAAAACACAATTTTGTTTTTAATTCCGATTATTTCGTGTTCTTTTTGCTAATTTTTTCCCAATATTTTTTTTATTGTGTATTAAATTCTATGATTCGCATGTATTAATATTTTTTACGGCTCCCACACATCGCCTGATGCCCTAGAAATTCCCAGGAGATCACCAGTTTATGAAATAGTGAAACACATGGTACCAACAACCATGCCATGGTCAAAGTCACAGAAACACCATTTTCCCCACATTCTGATGTTTGATGTGAACATTACCTGAAGCTTGACCTGTATCTGCATGCTTAATTTTTTATTTGTATAGTGCTTTTTGTTAAAAAGCAGCTTTACAAAAATATATAAATTCTGGACATACATTTTTAATTAATAAATTTCATAATGATCAAGCCAAGGTAGCAAGAAAAAACTCCCTGAGATGGTATGAGGAAGAAACCTTGAGAGGAACCAGACTCAAAAGGACACAGTAAAGTGCAATTCTAAATAATTCCTTTCTATGACTGTGTGCTATATAGTTAAAAAAAGAGTGCCATTGTATAAGCAGGAAATTCATTATAGTTTTAACATGAAATCTATTTTTTTTGTGTGTGAAGTTATCAACTGTTAACTGATGTAGAGTGCAAAACTGTTCATGGCTATAGCAGTCCTAAACCATGTTCATGGTTTTCAAGTGGTACCATCCACAGTAATCTCATGTATATTTAAGGCTGTCCATATGGGGCCATCCACAGCAGCAGCGAGAGGTTTCCAAGTGATGAGAACTCTAACCAGAAGTAGGGCATCAGGATGGATCAGGCACGTCTGCAGAGCAGAAGGGGCCAGGATAACTGGTATCTGAGAAGTAGCATGTTTAGCTTGACCAAGAGAGAGAGAGAGAGAGAGAGAGAGAGAGAGAGGAGAGAGAGAGATTATTAGGTATGCTCATAATCATGTAATGGTTAAGGACAATGTACACTGTATGCTGAGTACAAGCAGGGACTCTGGCAAGACTAGCTATGACAGTATAACTAAAAGGGAAAACCAGAAGGTCACACATACATGAGGGAATAATTGTATGCAGAAATTATTGTGTGCTGCCACAAGATTGGCTGATTAGATAACTACATGAATGAGCAGGTGTACATGTGTTCCTAATAAAGTGGACAGTGAGTGAGTGTGTGTAATTAATATATATATATATATATATATATATATATATATATATATATATATATATATATATATATATATATATATACACACACACACACACACACACACACACACACACACACACACACACACACACACACAGTGTACACAACATGGATTGTGTGGATTAAGATTCTGAACTGGAACTGGTTCACAATCTAGGAAGCTATTATCTGAAAAAATAATTTACAAAATATTTTTTCAATTTTGATTGCCACTTCTAGATCAGTAATAAATACCAACAAGTGGAACCTTTATATAAGTAATATTTTTTCTAGCAGAACTGTCATGAACAGTCACCCATGCAGTTGTGTAATCACCATGCAGTATCTCAAACCTCCTGTGTTAAAGTGCATGTTTACTTTGCAAATGTATAAAAAAATTATGACAGCTTGTAGATTTTAGTGCCAATTTATCTTGCAACAATCCTTTGCTCATTACTTGGTTAGCATTGTGTAAATACCCTAGATAGCCACCTGACACTAACACAGATATGAGGGTCTTCCCCAAACCCTTTACCAAACTTGGAAACACACAATTGTCTAGAATGTCTTTGTATGCTTTAAGATTATGATTTCCTTTCACTGAATCTAAGGGCCCAAAGTAAGGTGCATAAAGTCATGGTTTACCAAGGTTGGTGTAGAAGATCTTGAGTGGCCTGCATAGAGCCCTAACCTCAACTCCAATAAACACCTTTGGGATGAATTGGAACACCAAGTTCATGCCGGGCCTTCCTGCTGAACATCAGTGACCAACCTCTTATGCTCTTTTGGCTGAATGGGCACAAATACTCCTGGTCCAATATCTAGTGGAAATCCTTCTCAAAAGAGTGGAGGCTGTTATAGTAGCAAAGAGGGAACAACTCAATATTAATACCCATGGTTTTGGAATAGGATATTCAATAGTCAGGTGTCCACATACATTTTGTCTGTATATACATTTAGACATTTATAGTGTATATTAGAAGAACTGGATAAAAATAACTGATGAAAATTGCACATTCATTTTGGCTTATAATTTTTTTTTGTCTAATTGACTGTATCCAAATTCACCATTCAGGTGCCAATGAACAATAGCTTAATGTTCATAGAAAGTAATTTTTATTTATTTATTTATTTACAGCTCTGAAGTGTAAAAATCTTAAGCTGCAGAACCACCATATGTCTAGGTAAAAACAATAAAGGCTATTTGGGATGATGCCTAGCATGGGATGTCCAAACTTTTTTTTTTTTTAAAGATTAGATTACATTACATTAAAATACCAGAGAGCCAGTCACCAAAATATTATTTGACAGCTCCAATATAGTGAGTTTAATTTTAATTAAACAACTGCAGCAGCGTATAACCTGACAGCTGTTTTTGTGACACGCAATGATCTTTTTAGTTCTTGAAAATACTCTTTCAAGAATTCACAAATGGTTTTCCATGCTTAGCTATTGGAATCATCCCCACTTATTAGCTCTAGTAATGTTCTGCACCCTGTTTATTCAGCTAAAAAGTTGCTTCTGCCAGGAAAGCTTCTATCTACTTCAGTATCTCTGTCCTCTCATCCGTTGAATGTTTTTTTTGCATTAGCCATGATTTGTTTAATGTCTCATGATATTAAATTCCTTAATTACTGTAACAGTCTCTTGATTTATGAGGCTTGTATTTACTATGGCTCTCGATAAAAAAGTATTAGTTTACAGCTCTTTTGAAATTGCTCCTTCTCAGCGTTAAATTAGTACTTTTGGTCTGTAGCTATGGCTAAATATCATTCAAGTAAATTAACTTGCAGGTGTAGTCAGAGAAAAAAAAATCTCCTGCAATTTATTTAACTGCTTTCTCAGTGTTAACTTTGTGCTTTTTGTCTGTAGCTATGACAAAATAGCATTCTAGTAAATTAATTTGCAGGTGTACTCACAGGAAAAAAATTCTCGTGCAATTGAGCTAACTGCTATAACAGTTTGCTGCCACTGTCAGGTGAAAGGAAAATTTGCAAATGTTGGCCAGTTGGCCACCTATCATACATTCTGAGAGAAAAGCTGAAGGCCAATTAGCATTTGTCTGTGGGCCAGACTTTGGACACCCCTGCACTAGCAGGTCCTGCATGTATGATAACTTGCAGTTTGTGTCAGTCTCACACAGGCAGTGAGTCGTCCTCGAACAGCAGAAAGGAGATGTTGCCCAAGCCCATCACCATAGTGACTAGCGAGTCCTCCGCCACTTGCTTTGTCCATTCTACAGCAGAGGAGTTTGGGTATGGGGAAGGGCATGCCATCACTACTCAGACCCCTGCTCAGGTATTTTATTTATTTTACATATCTATTACAGTAGTTAGAGTAAATATGTGAGATAAGTGACAGATACAGATAATATTGCAGATAGACCAGTTACTGTTATGGGCAAAATCATTATATACAGTGGTGCTTGAACGTTTGTGAACAAATTTTCTATATTTCTGCATCAATACAGTGCATTCGGAAAGTATTCACAGCACTTCACGTTTCCCAAATTTTGTTATGTTACAGCCTTATTCCAATATGGATTAAATGAATTATTTTCCTCAAAATTCTACAAACAATACCCCATAATGACAACATGAAAGAAGTTTGTTTGAAATCTTTGCAAATTTATTAAAAATAAAAAACAAAAAAAGCACATAAGTATTCACAGCCTTTGCCATGACACTCAAAATTGAGCTCAGGTGCATCCAGTTTCCACTGATCATCCTTGAGATGTTTCAACAACTTGATTGGATTTAAGAATTTAATCCATTTTGGAATAAGGCTATAACATAACAAAATGTGGGAAAAGTGAAGCGCTGTGAATACTTTCCGAATGCACTATATGACCTAAAACATCAGATTTTCACACAAGTCCTAAAAGTAGACAATGGGAACTTGATTAAACAAATGAGACAAAAATATTATACTTGGTCATTTATGGATTGAGGAAAATGATCAAATATTACATATCTGTGAGTGGCAAAAGTATGTGAACATCTAGGATTAGCAGTTAATTTGAAGGTGAAAGAGTCAGGTGTTATCAATCAATGGGATGACATTCAGGTGTGAGTAAGCTCCCTGTTTTATTGAAAGAACGGGGATCTATCAAAGTCTGATCTTCACAACACATGCTTGTGGAAGTGTATCATGGCTCAAATAAAGATTTCCGGGGACCTCAGAAAAAGAGTTGTTGATGCTCATCAGGTTAGAAAAGGTTAAAAAAAAACATCTCTAAAGAGTTCCACAGACAGACACCAATCCATAGACAGACAGATTTTATACACATGGAGGAAATTCAAGACCATTGTTACCCTCCCCAGGACTGACGGCCCAAGAAAGATCACTTCAAGAGTGAGATGTGTAATAGTCCACAAGGTCACAAAGGAACCCAGGGTAACTTCTAAGCAACTAAAGGCCTTGCTCACATTGGCTAATGATAATGTTCATGAGTCCACCATCAGGAGAACACTGAACAATGGTGTGTATGGAAGGGTTGCAAGGAGAAAGGCACTGCTCTACAAAAAGAACATTGCTGCCTGTCTGCATTTGTTAAAGATCATGTGGACAAGCTAGAAGGCTATTGGAAATTCTGTGGATGGACGAGTCCAAAAAGGAACTTTTTGGTTTAAATGAGAAGCGTTATATTTGGAGAAAGCACAACACTGCATTCCACCATAAGAACCTTATCTGTGAAACATAGCGGTGGTGGTAGTATCATGGTTTAGGCCTGTTTTGATGCATCTGGGCCAGGATGGATTGCCATCATTGATGGAACAATGAATTCTGAATTATACCAGCGAATTCTAAAGGAAAATATCAGAATATCTGTTCATGAACTGAATCTCAAGAGAAAGTGGGTCATGGAGCAAGACAACGACCCTAAGCACACAAGTCATTCTACCAAAGGATGGTTAAAGAAGAATAAAGTTAATATTTTGGAATATTTGCAATATCCTGACCTTAATTCAACAGAAATGCTGTGGAACAACCTGAAGCAAGCAGTGCATGTGAGGAAACATCACAGAGTTGAAGCTGTTCTGTACTGAGGAATGGGCTAAAAGTCCTCCAAGCCGATGTATAGTACTGAAATGTTTAGTTGCAGTTATTGCTGCACAAGGGGGTCACACCAGATACTGAAAGCAAAGGTTCACATACTTTTGCCACTCACAAATATGTAATATTGGATCATTTTCCTCAATAAATAAATGACCAAGTATAATATTTTTGTCTCATTTGTTTAATTGGGTTCTCCTTGTCTATCTTTAGGACTTGTGTGAAAATCTGATGTTTTAGGAAAATCTCATATTTATGCATAAATACAGAAAATTCTAAAGGGTTCATAAACTTTCAAGCACCACTCTAATATAAAATAATATATAAATATGAACTAAGAACTGGCTTTCTATGTTAACAATATTCCCTATTGTTTAATTGGTAGCAAAAATTGTGGTAAAGTCCCAGGCAACTTCACATGAAGGGATATTTCTGTCCTCATTTATGGTTCTCAATTTCCTCCTACCATTACTTGCTTTTCTCCAGGTCCATAGGCGGCCTTGCCAGCACCAGCTTTCTCAAGTATCAGCTGTGTTGAACCCTCCAGCCCCTCCTCCCCCACCTCCTGCTCCCCCAACCTCCCCTCTGGCACCCCCAGCCTCCCCACCCTTGTCCCCACTCTCCCCTACCATGTCCTTGCTGGAGGAAGGTGACCTACGCAGTATCGATCCATGCAAGGATTTATGGGGCTCGCGGGGTTATGAGGACTACCGACGTGCTGGGACCACACGGACCAAAGTTGGGGGTCTGACAGGAGGTGTCATGGTAGGAGGTGGGCCAGACAAGTCAGAGCTTTGTGTGGTGCACTTTGAGAAAGAACTGGCAGGTGTGGGCACACCAGGCTGTGAGGTCACGGTTATGTTGGACACCAAAGGCTCTCGGCGCCACTCCTCCTCACCCACCTGTATGCCTAATGCCATCTCTGGAGCATCTCCTGCAAGCGGCTCCCCACAGGAGACGGGCAAAAGCTCACCCTCGCCATGCTGCATCCATACTTCACTTGCCACACCCCGCTCTCGGACTCGCAAAAGAGGGGGCAGTGGAACCAGTGGGGGTGGAGATGCCATTTCACCCGATGATGACAGCCCATGTCCACAAGGCTCATCCTCCTGCTCGTCACGCTGTGTGTATTGTCGCTCAGTGTTTAGTGCCTCGGAGAATGGACGTGGCCGCTGCCGGGATGCTCCGGATCCAGCTTTACACTGCCTACGCCAGTGGACATGTGTATGGTGTGCCGAGAGCCTACTCTACCACTGCATGTCAGACTCTGAAGGCGAGTTCTGGGAGCCATGTTCGTGTGAAGACTCGCTGGGCCGTAGGCCACACCCACTTTGCTGTGCCGGCTGGATGGCACTGCTGGCACTGTCACTCTTTGTGCCATGCATGTGCTGCTACCTGCCGCTGAGAGCATGCCTGCGCTGTGGGGAAAGATGCGGTTGCTGCGGGGGAAAGCACAAGGCTGTGCGGTGAGACCTGGCTTTGGGAGGTTCTGAGGCCAGGGAGAGGTTGTTGTGATGGAAGGAGAGGGAAGGGAGAACACCAAATTTTTTCCATTTAAAAAATAGTTTAAGAGAGCTTGCTCCATAGCGATCATTAAAAAGTCCCTTTCCCCCCACAATCCTCTGCTGCATTCCGTTTGTACTCTACCAGGACCCTTAATGGTGGTGCCAACACACAATGCACTGGCAGCTTTGCATTGTGCTCTTCAGAGAGACACAAATATGCAGGAAGATGGCTCCCACCGCCAGCTTCTCTCAGCTCCAACTGACTGTTGTTAAGGCTCACAAAAGGAGCATGCTGAAAACACCAACATGTAAAGCTATGCTAGGTTTATTTTTTGTCTTTTTTAATTTTATTTTTTAGGAAAACTGTACAAGGCAAAATTACAAAATGTATATCTTACTTTCCTTGAAAATAAGAGGTTTTTGTTTTATACATAATTTATTAACATGTCCCTTTTTACAGAGCTTTGCCTCAATGTTCCAGAAAGGTTAGAGAGAAATATATATATATATATATATATATATATATATATATATATATATATATATATATATATATATATATATATATATATATATATATATATGAGAGAGAGAGAGAGAGAGAGAGAGAGAGCAGACAAAATTACAAAATGGTCAGTGTGTCTTTGGAGCAGTTTTCAAAAAGGCCAAGTAAGAGAACACTGATCAGGATGAAATTTGATTTGATGTTACAAAAGGTGGAAGGGTGCTTATAGGTAGGATCACTAAAATTGCAAAAAAAAAAAAAAAAAAAAAAAAAGTGGTATTGTATTTTATGGCCAAAAACCAAAACCTATTTTGAAAATGCAAAAAATTATAAAAATAAACAACAACATTACAGATATCAACATTGGCTTTGATGTTACAGATTACAAACTCAATATAATTAATAATATAATGAAAAATTATATTTTTATTAGGACTCTGTTGATGAGGATAACTGGGGTCAGGGAAAATAAAGGCCTGTCTAAGACAACAAATATTATTGAAAAAGTTGAAGGGTTATGATGTAGAATCAAACACTCTAATCTGTTCAGTCTGCTGAGTAATAAGTTTGTTTGCATATAAAGAAACTCATTTGTTTAATTTAATGGTGTATACAGAATCCTATGAGTTGTTTGGCCACTTTTAGCGCCATTCTGTACAATCTTGCTAAATTGTCACTGTAATCAATTGCAAAGTGACCTTTTCAGAGAACTAGTCATATATAATTCAAGCTGAATATCAGTCCTGTTAAACCAAAACACATTTGCAGTGATTGTTCCAGCATGATCTTACATTATATTCAAATATAAATGTCTGTTATTTTATATAAGATTTTACCACTGAAAATACAAATGTATTAGTATGAACCTTGGTCTTTTTGCAACTGAATACAATGTGCAAAAAAGCTGTTCACAGTAAAGAATTTAGACAAATCAGATCGAACACTGCCTGTGTGCCTGTGCTCACAGACTGAACCTCATAGCTTATACTGTATATCTGATGGGAGATGGCTTTAAAATATTTGTCTACCAGCTGCTATTTTAACCCCTGCTCCCCCAAACTTTTGTTTGTTTGTTTTTTTTACACCTCTTCTGCTGAGGAACTTAACCAAAAAAAACAAAACCTACAGATTTCAAGGAACTGTTTCAGTGACAGAAAAATCAGTGCAATGCAATGTATGCTGTGTATGTATTTTGATATGACACTGGAAACAATCATAAAACAGTACCAACTTACTGAATCAGTAAAATTACAAATTAACTCCTGATTGGAAGCACTTTATAGTTAAATAAAGTTCTTAAAGTGTAATAGATTACAGGAAAACAATGACACAAATCACATGCCACCCTCCTAACACTTTTCCCTATCCAAGTAGTAGACCATCACTAGTCTCACTGGTTACTAGTCCTTGAGCTCTCCTAGTTGAGTTTGCCCTTCAAAGACCCATCCATTCATCTTGATAAATGTGCCTTTTGATTTGATTGATCAATAACATAGTTTTAATGTAACTATGAACACAAGTACTTACTTTTTTGGGTCATTTATTTCAGCCAATGTGCATATTTTAATATGTATTGACTAGTTTGAAAAATTATTAATGAGAAAAAAATTGTTTATTTATTTAATGAGATATTTATTCTGATTATTTTTGGAGACAGGTTTTTATTCCTGTGTTGTCTGACTTCTCTGACTCTGTGCCAATGTGCTGCTTTGATGTGTTACATATTGTGGGTTTGTATCCTTAATTAAACCCTCGTTCTATATTTTAAAGAAACATAGGATACTTGAATCATACAATCCATGTCTTGTATCTTCAGGCAGATGGTCATAATCTCTAAGTGAAATTCCAACTGGGTTTGGGTCTTTCAGGGTGATGTGAGCACCTTTTCAATGATGAGAGATTTGCATGTGCATGTTTTGAAAGGTGAAGCTCAGCTTAAATTACTCACTAGCACCACCTGCTGGAAAAAACATTCTGTAGTTTCAAGTGTCATATATAACGGAAATGGATACAGAAACGACATTCAGTATTGCTTGGGAAAGCACATGCAGTAAAACATTTCCAGAGCATTTTATTTATAGTCTAAAAATGAAATGGATAGGATTATGCCTTTCAAAAGACACACACCTATTTTTGCACACATACACCTATTTTTTACAAGAATCTTTCACAGCTTTCTTCTTAAAAAAGAAAACAATATATAGTATAACTCCATATGATAGAGTTAGTTCTGTGCAGCGGGGCAGGAAGAACTCAGGACTGGTGTTGACGCTTGTGTTTAAGTATCTCGGTGGAGGTTAGGGTTAGGTCTTTATTACAGATATTACAGTGGTAGAGTCTAGTCAGATTAGACAGTGATCCAGATTTTACTGTGTCAGGCTCTGTGGAATAAGATTAAAAGAACTCAGATTAAAGTCAGGCATAAAACTGCAAGTTCCTGTGTCGTACAAACCCAGTCTTCACAACTACCCCTGGCAATCCAAATCTTACACAAGAAACATTATATGTTTAACATGAAATATAACAATTAACACAATGTAGATTTAATGTACTTCTATATCTGTTTAGTCTCAATCATGCATCAGCCTGTCTTACCCTCCTCAGTCTGCTGTTCCTCTAGTGGCCTACAGGTGGCCTCATGCTGCATTTGCTCCAGTGCAGTGAAGGGCATGTGCAAGTCACAGTGAGGGCACGTCCAAAATGTCCGTAAACACTCACTGTACAAGTCTTTGGAGTCCTTTATAGTACACATACATGCAAACAAAGAGACCTAGACTCAAACTAGGATAAAGAATGTGTTGGTCACCAAAGTTCATTTACAGGTCAGTCACCAGTAGTGTGTCTGAATTAATTCCCTAGGTCACTAGATTACTACACATGGTGTATTGTAAATCCAGTGCACAGCCAATCCAGTGTACACTACTTCCAAAGTATGTACCAAATTGATAGGAGTGGCGAAAACATATATACTGTAAACTTAAATAAATACTGTTGTTTTACAACCATTAAAACCATACTTGTTAGTGGTGTATTTAATAAAGAAAATCTCGTTTGATACTTTAATATGTTTTGTTATTTTAGGTCACTAGGTAGTTTGTAAAGTTTGAATTGTTTATTGTTATGGCAGATCACGATGATGTCTTTCCAGAGCACTCACTAGCAAGTGTTGTCTGAATTCAGTCAGGTCGCCAAAAATTTATGACCTATATAATACGCTATACAGAACAGTCTGGGTAATAAAGTTGGGTTCACAAGTATTTGGACAGTGACACAATATTCATAATCTTGCCTCTGTACATCACAATGTATTTTAAATTAAGCAATCAAAATTGAAGTGTAGACTTTCAGCTTTAATTCAAGGGGTTTAACAATCATATTGCATTAACTTTTTAAGAATTACAGCAATTTTTTTACAGTCACTCTATTTTTACAGCCTCAAAAGTAACTGGAAAATTGTAATGTAGAATAGACACGTCGGGAGTGTCCAAATCCACAATTTGGTACATTCTTAAAAAGAAGGAATGCGCTGGTGAACTTCAAAAGGCCTGGAAGACCACGGCAGACAACTAAAGTGGATGGTCACAGAATTCTTTCCTTGGTGAAGAGAAACCCCTTCACAACATCTAGTCAACACCACTCTCCAAGAGCATATCAGTGTCAAAGTTTAAAATCAAGAGACACATTCATGAATGTAAATACATAGGGTGCAAGACGCAAACCACTGGTAACACTCAAAAACAGAAAGCCCAGATTAAGCTTTGCTTGAAAACCTCTAAAAAGCCTGTCCAATACTGGAACAAGATTCTTTGGACAGATGAAACCAAGATGAACTTGTACCAGAAAGATGGGAAGAGAAGAGTATGGAGAAAGGAAGGGCTCATGATCCAAAGCATACCACATCATCTGTCAAACATGGTGGAGGAAGTGTAATGGCATGGGCATGCATGGCTGCCAATGGCACTGGGTCATTGGTGTTTATTGATAATATGAGTGCTGACAGAAGAAGCAGGATGGATTCTTGAGTGTGAAGAGCAATACTTTCTGCTCAGATAGTGAAATGCTGCAAATCCGATAGGACGTGTTTCACAATACAGATGGATAATGACCGAAAACATACTGTGAAAGCAACCCAAGAGCCAGTCACCTTACCTCAACCTAACTGAGAATGTTTTTCAGTTACTGAAGACGCAGCTGAAGGCAGAAAGACCAACAAACAAGCAGCAACTGAAGGTGGATGCAGTGAAGGCCTGGCAAAGCATCTTAAGGGAGGATGTTGATTGTTCCAGATTTCTAGCAGTTGTGGACTGCTAAGGATTTGCATCCAAGTATTTAAAATAATTATAAATATAAGGATTATTTTTGTTTGTCCAGTTACTTTTGAGCCTGTGAAAATGGAATTGGTGTACAGAGACAAAAATTATGAAAAGTGTGTGTGTGTGTGTGTGTGTGTATGTATATTATATATATATATATATATATATATATATATATATATATATATATATATATATATATATATATATATATACATACATATATACATATATACACACACACACACACACACACACACACACACACACACATACACACATACATACATACATACATATACACACACACACATAAATCCACGTTTAATTTAATTTCAATTTCAGTCAGTACTGGGGCAGAGATATCCAGTTCTATACAAAATATACTACAGTTTTTTGTAATAATTTAAAGGTACGAGTTATTCAATGACATATCTGCATAGACATACTTAGTACCTTACAAAACTAGTGAAGAGATCACTTACACAGAGGCAATTATAGGTGAAGTAGCTGGTGACACGTAGACCTCCTTTAATTGAATCAGGTTCAGCGTTTGTCTCAGGGAAGAGTGGAGGGAGAGAAACCTCCATGTTCAGCTGAGGTCCGATGTACAGGTTCTGAGACTGCAGCGGGGTAAGCCTTCTCAGGCTGTAGCTCACCTAGCCAGAGACTTCTCTGTTAAATATTTTTCTTAATTTCATTGGAATAAGTGGTAGTGCACAGAAGCTTGCTTGTCCAGATTTATTAGGTTTAATTTAGAGAAAGGCCCTCAAAAAATAATGAAATTCACTGACATTCCTATCCCAAGTTACCCAAAACACATACAAACCAGTGGACAACTAAGAAAATTGTCACACAATCTAAAATAAATGTAAAGAACATGTATCCAGCACTGGAAGACCCATTACCTCTGTGTACAGCAGAAAGCGTACAAGTCCTTCAGTGACTTTCTTTAAGTCATGATGGGATGGTATTGGGCCAGCAAGCCCTAGAACAGCAGTAGATCTCAAACCTGACTGGCTCAACTTGGCCTGTAGCAGATTGTCCCACTTGTCCCTCATAATGAGAGCAGAGGACAGCACTTTGAGAGCTGCCACACTATCACTTATAACCAGCTCCAGCCAGCCATCCACCACCAGCCGTGTGCAGTCTGCATTGCTGTCTATGGAGTTTGCCACCAGCAGCAAAATCTGGAGAGAGATGAGACTTAAATGAATAGGAATAAAAGTAATTGCTTATGGCAGTAGCATATACAGTCATGGGAAAAAGAAAGTACATCATCCTTCAATTCTATATTTTTCTATTTATCAGGGCCTAAATAACAATTGGGTGGTCTTTACCAGCTCCTCTAAACAAACAAATAACCTCTGGCGACAACAAAAAAGTAAACCAACATTCAGAAACCAGGTGGGGGAAAAAATAAGTACACCCTGTAATACAGTAATTTAGTATATTCAGTAACATGGAGAACCAAGATAATAATAACTTGAGGAAAAATTTTTTTTTAAGGAGTTTCTCACATCCTTTCAGAGAAATTTTGGCCAACTCTTCTTTACAACACTGCTTCATTTCCTTGATGTTTGAGGGCAATCAAACGTGACACAGCTCTCTTATGATCCCGCCACAGCATCTCAATAGGGTTGAGGTCTGGACTTTCCAACACCATTCCAACACCTTGATTTTATTTTATTTTTTTTTTTACCATTCACATGTCAATTTGTTGGTGTGCTTAGGATCATTGTGCTGTTGCATGACCCAATTCCAGCCCAGCTTAAGCTGATGGACAGATGGCCTTACATTTCTCTCAAGAATATTATGGTATAAAGTGGAGTTCATCGTTGTCTCAGTGACTGCACATCATCAGTCCTCCACCTCCATGCTTGACAGTTGGTATGAGGGGTCTGTGGTGATATGCTGCATTTGGTTTTCACCAAACATGTTCTCATCAGTCCAAAGGATATTGTTCCGTTGGACAGGAACTTTTATGGTTTGCTCAGATGTAATTTTGCAAACCTAAGTCATGTGGAAGCAGGAAGGGGGTCCTTATTTTTTCCTTATATGGTTTCTGAAGGTTGGTTTACTTTTTTTGGGGAAAAAGACTATTGAAACCTGCTGTGTATTTTGTTCTCACCTGACGTTGTTTGTTTATAGAAGTTGCTGAGGACCGCACAATTGCAATTTAGGCAATGATAAATAAAAACATAGAATTGAAGGAGGGTGTAGTTTTTCCCATGACTGATGGTGAGGTGTACATTCTAAAATGTTTATAGAAGGTGTTCTCAGTTTGAGGTATAGAAGCCCACCTACCTGCATACTTTCAAGATTTTTTTTAATCCAACATATTGAGGATTTTAAAAATAAGCTAGGTCAGGTGTGTTAGAAGTAGGTAAAATATAAACTTCTACAGGCCCATGGGCTCCCAGGACTAGAGTTAAACAGTGCATGATTTGCTGCTACTACTACTTCTTCCCAGAAATTATCCTTTTACATTTTTTAGTTTGTAAGTCATACAACCCGCAAGTGTCCACTTGTCATTTCTCTAACCTGCAGGGCAGGGACCCGTACACAGTTTGACACATAGGGTTTGTTAGTTTCAAGCAGAGTTACAAAAGCCAGCAACTGATGCCCATTACTCTGCCCCTTCTCAGCACCTAGAGAGAAAGGGGGAAAAAGACATGGAGAAAAGGAGAAAAAGAATATGAGCATGAGAATATATATGTTGAGACATTTCATCTGAAATGTTAAGAGACATGGACCAAACTTACTGGACTCAGTGATGTGCAGCAAATCCAAATTACTGGCAAAAACACTGGTGGGGTGAATCACAACACCTTGCTTGTTACGAGTGTGAAACACCTAAACAAAAAAACATTATGTTATATATTTAATGTGATACAGTTACATAATTTCTAAGCAGAAATGTTTGAATGTGAAGACAAAAACAAAGTATGTTAAGGTCTCCAGAACCAAGGCTAACCATATCCAGTGCATTTGTGTGTGTGTGTGTGTGTGTGTGTGTGTGTGCCTGCTCTGAATCTTTGCGGGCAGAGTTATGTTCATCAGGCAGGGCCAGCTGCGGGTAAAGGCCACGGCACAGCACCAGTCTGAAAAGAGCCTGTTGCTGAGACGAAAGCGTTGCACTGGCACATGCATCTCCCTGAAGCTTGCTAACATCATGTTGCAGTTTGAACTTCACTTCCTGTGACAAGAATTACATAAAAACTTTAAGCTATAGTGTGTACAAGTAGTTTGTTAAAAAAAAAATGCACAAAATTTAATCTGGATTTAAAAAAACCTCTACAATATTATGAATCTGAGCCATTATGGGTTAACAATCCAGTAAGAACAATTCACAGTTAGCACTGTGTCAGGGGTGTCTGGTCAGAATTGGCAGGAAATTTGCATACTACACTTCATACACCACATCACATACAGTGGATATAACGTCTATAAACCCCTATTAAAATGGTTCATCATTTCCACCTGTAATGTGTAGTATGTCAGAATTAACCAACCACATTTAAACTCTTGTCCAAAAGTAATCATTATACACCTGTAATCAATTATGTGATTCTGATTAACCCCAAATAAACAGCAGCTGCGTCTGTTGGATCTTCTTGACATCATCTTGGTTTCATCCAACTGCTGAAGATATGGTCCACAAAGAGCTTACAATCTATGTACATGTACCATCTTTTGTACCAACAACTTTACCATGAAACAATGTGCAGGCCATCATCAACCAGTGGGGAAAACGGGGCCAGTGAAGTTACCAGGAACAGGATGGTAAAGTACACTCACAGAGCACTTTATTAGGAACACCTGTACCTAATAAATATATATATATCAGACTGGACAGCTAAAAACTGATCTGCCTCATCTGATGAATCTAAATTTCTACTGAGGCACATAGATGGTAGGGTCAGAATCCAATAGAATCCAATAGAACACCTTTGGGATGTGGTAGAATGGAAGATTAGCAGCATGAAAGTGCACCTGAAAAATCAGCAGGAAGTACATGATGCAATCATGTCAACATCGACTAGAATCTCAAAAGAAGGTTTCCAACATCTCATGGAATCCATGCCACAAAGAATTGAAACTATTTTGAGATACATGTATGTGTTATGTGACAAATAAAAGCTGCATCTGCTGCCATGGGGTAGGGAACCTATATAGAAGCCCAAACCATCCAAGCCTTCTGAGATCACCTCAAACCATGTGTCAGAGAGTGCTATGGTCTGATGAGGCCAAGGTAGAACTATCCATCCATCCATCCATCCATCCATCCATCCATCTTCTACCGCTTACTCCTTCTGACACAAGTAGCTTCCAAAAGCATTTTTGTACCAGAAAGGGCACAACTCCTAAATCGTCACCCAGCATTTTTAAAAACCTGTTGTTTTCTGACTGTAGTCCTTGCTACCCATTTGTTGAACAACGAAAATATTAAATTTCAAAGGGAAAAATTGAATGACGCCTAGTCTCTTTGGGTTTGTGCTACTGTCTCACAAGTTAAGCACCTGTATGTCTATGTCCTGTGCTGCAGAGTCTTTGTCCTTCTTGCTTGATCCTGCTGCCTCCTCATCTGACTCAGACGACAACCCTTTCCCTAGGACTTCCTCCAGATGCAACACTTTCCTGCGGCTGTTCTCCTTTAATTCATGCTCCCTCTTCATTTGGTGCAGTCTCTGATGTTCAGTCAGCCTCTTCCTGCGCTGGGCCTGGTCCTCAGCCACATTGCACGACTCCGGTGTCACCAGCCCGTGACTCCTCAACAGTTCCTATAGCATAAAGTATGCATAAAGCATATTCAGCGTTCACAGTTATTATACTGACAGGTGCTTCTGTCGGTGCAAATAAGCCAAGATTCAATTTACACATAATGCTGAGTACATCAACATTAAGTCTACTATCACGATTCCCATCTCCTTAACTTGTAGACTTAATGTATGCATACTTCAGATGCTTACCTTGAACTGTCGTCTCAGGTTGGCCATCTCATACAGTCTCTGTTCCTCCAGTCCTCTTCTTTTGCACCACTTCCTGGAGCCTCCTTCCCTATTCCCTTTTATCTACAGAGGGCAAAATTTATTTTAATCAATAGGTTTGTATGTATCCAGCTGCTCTTTTATTTTGAATTTGGTACAATGCCAGTCACCATAAATAAATATAGTTGGCTGACCTGTACCCATGCATTGAAGGTGCTGAGCAGGGTGAAGGGGTCTCCCAGGTCACTTTGCAAGGGTTGGCGTGCAGTAGCGCAATCTGGGTTGTGCTGACTATTGCGCAGAAATGGTGATTGAACACTCAGTGCTGCAGCTACAGTCAACACTGGCTCAACCAGGTTGAATAGTGAACCTAGAACTAGCATTTTCCCTAAAAATACACATAAAAGCATATTTAATTTATCATTAATCCTGACTGTCTGAACATAACAAATACAGCCTTCATTATAATGCCTTCACCTAAAATGTTCATAGTAATTTTCATTTACTAATTTGTTTATATTTGGAAAATAACCAACAATGTTTATTTAAAAAATAATCATGGGAAAGTAAAATCAAAAATAACTGTGGGAGCAGGAAGAATTGACAAAACATTGCATGGAATATTGTGGAATTGGAAGATCGGAAGTTCTCCAGTTCATACCAAATTTGACTGTCACTGGATTAATATGAGTTCATGCTATTTTAGAAAACAAAAATCTCAGAACTAATAACATCATCAAATAACATTAGTGTCCCATACCAATAACCACATCTACTGGCAGCTTGGCCAGCAGATTGCCAATGGGGGTGAGTTCTCCCTGAGCATCTAGTGCCCCTTGTTCCTTTAGATACCTCACAGATGTCTGAATGCTAAAGGCTGCAGGAGGGTCTATGAAGTTAAAAGAACAAGGATCTCCCAGACCCATACTCATCATCTGCACAAAAAAAACAAAAAACAGAAAAAGCATATCTGTAGTACTGTCCACCCTTTTGTTTTCACCCCACACAAACAGTAACCCAAGCACAGGATCAAACCCAGGACCCTGGATATGTGAGGTAGCAACTTTACCCACTGTACCACTCAACAGTAAAATTATATAAATTAAAGAGTAGCTTCCTTACAAACTTGCTTTTTTTAATAGTCAATCACATTAAATGTCATAACACTGTAGCAGTAGTGCAAGGTTTGAATCAAAATATTGACTTTCAAAAGTTTCTAGAGATGTTAAAAATGAGAACATTCTTGTAAAATTTACATTCCAGCTGGGTTGAGTTGAGAGAAGAGGCAAGAGAGAACCTATACCTGTAGCACTAACAAGTCTAGAGCCACTCGATGGATCTCAGGGACAGGGTAAGGGGCAAAGGCCTCATAGTCTGACTCAGCATAGAGCCGGTAGCAAACTCCTGGGCCTGTTCGACCTGCACGACCTTTCCTCTGCTCAGAACTTGCACGGCTAATCCAGAACTCCTGAAGTCTCTGCATCTTGGCCTTTGGGTCAAAAGTCATTTCCTTTACTTTGCCTAAAGATTACATGGTCAAGAAAGTCAAACTCCGACTAGAAAATATATTTAGGAATTCAATGTAAAGAATACAGGATTATAATCCAACAATGGTAAAACTGAAGAGCATGTCATTTTCTTTATTGGAGTTACTGTACCTGAGTCAACTACAAAGCGCACCCCATCAATGGTCACTGATGTTTCAGCTATGTTTGTAGCAATGATGCATTTCCTCAACCCTGGGGGAGCAATGTCAAAGACCTTGGGAACAAAGGTTCATTAACTCATTAATCTTCAGTAACGGTTTTATCCTGGTCAGAGACACAGCAAATCCACAGTTTATGCTGGAAACACTGGGCACGAGTCAATAATACACCCTGGAATAGTATGGCAGTCCATCGCAGGGAACCATGCGCGCACACACACACTCATTCATACCTAGGGGCAATTTAGAGTAGCCAATCAAACAAAGGTTGAATACATACTGAATTAACTATCAAAATACTTCAAAATCCAAATGAATCAGGTGTTATGAGTATTATGAGGTCTACTGGAACAGAATCTATTATTTTGCAAACTTGTTATTTCCCATGTAAAATAAAATATCACACAGTCCCCTCTGAAACTACTGGAACTGCAAGACCAACTCATTTGTTTTTGCTGTAGATTGAAAACATTTGGGTTTGAGATCAAAAGATGAATTTGAGAAGTTTAGAATTTCATCTTTTATTTCCTAGTATTTACATGTACATATGTTAAACAACATAGAACATAGCACCTTTTGTATCAGGCCTCAAAAATATTGTAACGTGAATGACAGGTGTTACTTGTTACCCAGGTGTGTCCTGTTAGATTGATTGTTTAAATAATAAGTAGGTCTGAACATCTATTTTAGGTTTTAGCCTTCAGGTTCGCCTGTGAAGATTGCATTTGTTGTTAAAAAGGATAAGCAAACAAGGAGATCAGAGAGCTGTCTATGGGAGAAAACCAAGTCATTTTGAAGCAGAGAAAAGAGGGAAACTCTTTTCAATCAGAGGCATTGCACAAACATTAGACATAGCCAATACAACAATTTGGAATATCTTGAAAAAAAAATAAACCACTGGTCTACTGTACAACAGAAACAGAATGGGTTGGCCAAGGAAAACAACAGCAACTAATGACAGAAACATTGTGCGAATTGTGAAGAAAACCCCCCAAAACAACAGTCAGGGACATCACCAACAACCTCCACAGGGCAGGAGTGAAGGTATTACAATCCACCATTCGAAGAAGACTTCGAGAGCAGAAATATAGAGGCCATATCACAAGATGCAAACCACTCAACAACAGTAAGAATTGGAAAGCCATATTAGGATTCACAAAGAAATACAGAGATGAGCCACAAAAGTTCTACCAAAGTGATGGAAAGTCCATAGTGTGGAGAAAGAAAAGATCTGCTCATGATCCAAAACATACAAGCTCATCTGTGAAACATGGTGGAGGTAGTGTCATTGTTTGCTCTTGCATGGCTGCTTCTGGAACAAGCTCACTAATCTTTGATGTAACTCATGATGGCAGCAGTAGAATGTATTCAGAAGTTTACAGGAAAATTTTGTCTGCCTGTTGACAGAGAAATGCATCCAAATTAATCGGAAGGAACTTTTTTCATGCAGCAAGACAATGATCTAAAACACTGCCAACTCAACCAAGGATTTTATCAGGGGGAACAAGGTGGAAGGTTTTAGAGTGGCCAAGTCAATCACCAGACCTTAACCCAGTTGAGCATGCATTTCACCTCCTGAAGAGGAGACTGAAGGGAGAACCCCCCCCGAAACAAATAACTGAAAGAGGCTGCGGTAAAAGCCTGGAAAAGCATCACAAAAGAAGAAACCAGGCTTGATGCAGTGTTCCAAGCAAAGGATGCAGATCCAAGCAAAGGATATGCAACCAAATATTAACTGTTATTTACTTTCATTTACTTCAAGACTCATCTGTTCCTATACCTTTGTTCCCATAAGAATTAGGTGGTCTGATACAAAAGGGTCTATGTTTTCACATTCAAATGTAAAAACCCTCCAGCATAAAAATACACTGTTTACATCACTGGCTTTAATGACTGTACGTCCTTCAACCTTATTCCCTGTGTTTTACCTTATCCTGCTGTGCTAGTGACAAAGTGCTGTGCAGGGGCAGTATGATCCAGCGACTGGTGTGTGCAGCGTAGGTTTGGCATGCCTCCATGATAGTGGAGATTTCAGCTACACCACTAAGAAAAAGCAGCAGATCGCCCCTCTCCTCAGGGGGATAGCGCTGGTCAATGCCCTGCAGCACACGCAGGTATGGTCTTGGGTCCAGCTTCTCCAGTTGGGACACCTGTTCCTTTTGAGGGATGGGTTGATATATCACCTAAACAAAGACACAGAAATACCCTTCTCATGGACATCAAATAGTAACTAGGTATGCCCTGATCCCTCACTGGGTATCTGTGTCAGGAAGGAAAGCTAGATTTGTATTTGACTGGATACCTCCGGTTTTCAAATTCTATACATTTAACCTATTTTATGGCAAGAGTGTGTGTTATATTGACAAACAACAGAACTGTCTTAACCCTCTTACCCCTTAGTTCCCACAGTATTATGTCCCACAACCCTATATTCCCCATAGAAACAGCACGCCAACCCTGAGTTCCCAGGCCAAAATAGGCCCCAAAATCAACATTTTAATTTTAACATTTTTAGGTCTTGAAACAACTTATAATAATGTATTTGTGTAATATTACTTTGAAAATGAAGCAGTTCAGTGTTTTTACTCCACTTAGAGCACAATTCTTAACTAGAGAAATGATGAAAAATGCTCGCTAAAATCCTTATACTCATTTAGAAGTACCATATGAGCATCAGTGTGGTCAATGCCTTTGAATAAATTCAAGTAAATAATAAATAAATAAATAAATGCATTTTAGCGCCAAAAGTGAAGTTTCTGGTGATAATCAGACCAGCAGGTAGTGTTTTCACGAATGCACAAAAATGGTTCCGTTATGACTCCAGACCCCTGCAGTGTCAGTCGCACTGGTTGATGCTGAAGATGAAGACGGATCAGGGTCTGAATCAGGAGAGTTTGCATCTCTATCAGTTTCGGTTTCAACATCGCCTGAACTTTCACTGCTGTCACTATCTAGAATCCTCGCTCTCGCCTGTGTAACTGTGTGTGTTTTCTTTTTTTTTCACTGTTTTAGATGTACCTGTGTTCACTGTAGGTGTAACTTTAGCTGGAACATGATTAGCTTTTCGCTTTGGCATTTTTAGTTCACTTCTACTATTACACCAATATTCACGCTTGGATCTTCATCGTAATGCCGGCGTAATAATGTAATCACGTTGTGACGTCATGACGTCATCAACCTTCCGGGTTAAAAAAATTATTATTAAATAAGTAAGGAATCATAGCAGAGTAATGCCAGTACACCGGCCTTACGAGGATAACGTTTACACTGTAAAGCCGCTATATCGGCCTTACGGGGATTTGGCATAGACGACCAAGCCGGTATATCGTCCTTACGGGAATATATCAAAGATGGGCAAGCCGGTTTTTCGGCCATACGGGGTAAGAGGGTTAAAGCACATTGCTATCAACTCTTTGATGTTTCAAATTTCTTGGCAAGAGAAACTTGCAGACTCAAGGCTTGGTTATGATTAGCTGTGATCCTGTAATTTTACCCCTTGTTCCACCACCATGACCTCTCTAAATACCTGTTCTGAGTTTACTTACATCCTGCTGTGTACTATGTGAGCCAAGCTGAAAAATGAGTAGAGCTAAAAATGCATGGCTTGAAATTAACTTTTAAAAAAAGTTAGGAGCACCTGCAAAAAGTAAGGAGCACCACAACTACAATTTATATTATATATATATATATATATATATATATATATATATATATATATATATATATATACACACACATACATACATACATACATACATACACACACACACACAAACTTGGCCGAAAGCTAAATACCGAACACGTTTTTTCCATTTATTTTGCCATTTTTTTCACCATTGCATAAATTAAATAGTCAAAATGTGCTTTTTACTATTTTGTCTTGCTTTTCAAAGAAAAAAATCAATTACAAAAACAACAATTTCAAAATATTTATTTAACACTGAACATTTTTTTTTCATTCCAGCAGGCATAGGCTACCAACAAGGCACAATATATCTTTAAATAAATAAATGAGTAAAATAAAAATATTTTGATGTGGTCATCTTTGAGCCCCCCTTGAATAGCCTATGTTAGGCCTATAACTGACTGCTGAAAAAATGTAACACTCTGTAGCCTACAACAAAAAAGTGCATTAAAAAGTGCATTGACAAGAGTGCAAAAAATGGTTCTATTCGGTTATATACGGCTGATTATATTGGGGATATATACCGCTCACATCCCTGTACACCTCGCGGAGTATTATAGTAGATATAGTATATAGTTAGATACGTTGTTAATGTTATGTTCCTTGATAGACTTAGTTAGTTTAAACTATATAGTTCAGTTCATTTAGTCCGTGCTGGTTTTTCCACTCCCAGTCCATAGTACTAGTTCATGTTTCTTGTTTTGTGTTTTGACCCTGTTTTCTGTGACCGCGACTTTGATTCCTGCTTTGCTCCGTTTATGCCTGTTTGCCGATCGCCTGACCCTTTGCCTGTCTTGACTACGTTTTTTGGATTACGATTTGGATTTGTCTGCCTGCCCTTAAATAAATACGTCTTTACCTGCTTCCGTACTCCACTCCCTTATGTCTTGCGACGTGACAGAATACTCCAGAACAGAAACAAAAAAGTAAACATCCGAAGAGCATGTAGCTCGTGCACGTAGATTGTGCATGCGCACGCCCCCTCATTGAGGTCGTGACATTCGCATGTCTCACTCTGGTTGCTAGGCTATCTGGTCGCGTCATCAAACACGCCATTGTTCGGTCAAATTTATTCGGCATTTTCACTTATTCAGCCGAACACCGAAAATGCTTTTTTTGCTATTTTCGGCCGAATAATTTCGGTTGCTGAACATTTGTTGCATATATATACACACACACACACACACAACTCCAATTCCAAAAAGCAGAATGAAATGATTTGCAACTCTCAAACACAAAAGTTATTCACAATAGAACATACAAAACATATCAAACGTTTAAACTGAGGAAATGTACCATTTTATGGGGAAAAAAAATTATGTAATTTTGAATTAGTTGGATGCATCACGTCTCAAAAAAGTTGGGACAGCCCAACTAAAGGCTGGAAAAGTAAGTGTTACTTAAAAGAAACAGCTGGACGTTAATTGGCAACAGGTCAGTAATATGATTGGGTATAAAAAGAGTATCTTCGAGAGACAGAGTCTTTCAGAAGTAAAGATGGGCAGAGGTTCACCAATCTGCGCAAAACTGCGTCTACAATGTGTGGACCAATTTCAGAATAATGTTCCTCAATGTAACATTTTGAAGACTATGAATATTTCATCATCTCCCGTACATAATATCCTCAAAGGATTCTGAGAATCTGGAGAAATCTCTGTGTGCAAGGGTGAAAATCAATATTGCATGCCTGAAGGCCAGAAGATTAAAATCATTAAAATCATTAAAATCAGCCATGATTCTGTAATGGAAATCACTGCTTGGGTTCAGAAACACTTCCAGAACTCATTGTTTGTGAACACAGTTCGCCGTGCCATCCACAAATGCAGGTTAAAGCTCTATCATGCAAAGAAGTCGTCATATGTGAACATGATCCAGAAATACGGCCGTCTTCTTTGGGCCAAAGCTCATTTAAAATGGACTGAAGTGAAAAACTGTTCTGTGGTCAGACGAATTGAAATGTGAAATTCTTTTTGGAAACCATGGACGCCGTGTCCTCTAAACTAAAGAGTTTTTAAAAATCTTTGTTGAAGATGGTAGTAATAATAGAGTGCATCGTATTGCTTTTGGTTTTACATGTGTACCTCATACAGTCAAAATGTTATTGTAATTTTATTTTTCTGTTTTGCAAAATAAAAAAAAAATCATAAAATTTTGTTTTTTATTTTAAAATTATAATAAAAATAACAGCAATTGCACAGCTATTGCTGTACTTGATAGCTGCATCATAGTCAGGATCATAATACAGAGCGCGAGACAGAGCGGTGCAGCGCTGATCGTGGAATTAAATTCTAAAAGAAAGACAGACTGCTTGATATGTTGATTTTATTTGTTTGCATCTGTGGATTAATTGAATAATTTCCGAAATGAAGCGAATACATTTGTGCGGGAATTTCCCGCATTATAAATCTGAGCTTTGCGGGAATGGTTTATATTATGCGCAATCCCCACAATCCCGCACCGAAATTCAAGCCATGGGTCTGATTGATGGCTAATCAAAACCAGAGTAACTAATCTAAACTCTGCATTAACGCTAATAATGTAGGCCTAAAGATGAAGTTTAATTGGTTATGTAACGTTGGATAGAACAGTGGACCGGTCACAGTATCAGCTCACAGCAGGCACATACTGTGCTGTTACAACCTGGTCTAGGTTGGGCCGCAACATACAATAAAATTTTTTTATTCTCCAAATGGAGCACCTTTTTATATAAATAGAGGTTTAAATCTTCAGAAGCCGGCCAGGCCAAAATAATAAACAAAAATACCCTCTAACTTTACCAAAGAAAACTAATTAAACTACAAGAAAAGAAAACAAGAATACACCGTCTTCCCTCCCTCCCTCCCTAGCTAACCCAAAAACAGGAGAAAAGAAGAAACACAAATGGCGCCGACTTCCTACTAACCACTCTTAACCGTGCACTATTTACAGACGTGACTATTAATGGGTTAATTAACAAAAATAATATGTACATATATATACATACAAGGGTATCACATGAATCGTAATGGGGCAGAGCATAAACAAAGTCAAAACAGGCATAAGGTCATACACAGGCGAAAAGCACTTCTCTCTATTCTATACGCAATGCAATGGCAATGATCTGCCTTGGGATGGAGACTGACGAGGCTTAAGTACACTTCCGGAAACGTGCAGGCAACCAATCCTGTCGCACAAGGCCGGAGCAGGCGTGGACAAGACGTGATCATCCACTAGCAAGCCGGAACATATGCATGCAGTGGGCGGGGCCTAGAGAAGGGGGAGGATACAAAAGAAACCCCTCCCACCACCGACAGACACACAAATGGCACATAGAGCAAACAGAAATACATTGAATAACATAACACCCCTTCCCTTAAGAGTGAATGTCAGGTTCACAACAAAGTGTGCAAGTTTAGACTGGATATTTGCCAGCCATTCAGAGTTTGGTAACTGAGCACAGGGAAAACAAGCCCTACCTAAACTGAGACCATCCACCTCAGGAGAATACTCAGATGGCGGCACGTTCATAGAGGCAGCAGCTACTGACGTGACAACAGGAACTGAAGAGCCAACATCCATGGTAGCACGAGAGATATAAGGCTTGAGCATATTCACATGGCACACATGAGACTTTCGTTTCCGGTCAGGGGTTTTCACAACATAGTCTGTATCACTCAACTTAGACTCAATAACATAAGGACCTGAGAACCTAGCCTGGAGAGCAGAGCCAGGTAATGTACGCACCACAGCCTTTTTATCAAAGCAAGCCTTCATACAGGCCTGAGAGGATGCTAGAGAACTTTTGGCTAACTCAAAAGCAGCATGTAGGCGCTCACGAAAGGAACTAACATAATCTAGGACATTCCTAGTTAGGGGTTTCACCGGACTTGGAGACAGGAACTCTTCCTGTAAAACCTTTAAAGGTCCACGAACAGGGTGCCCAAAGACTAACTCGGCAGGACTGAAACCAAGTGACTCTTGTACAACATCACGGATAGCAAATAATAACAGGGGAATCCCTTCATCCAAATCTTTTCCCTGACCTAAACAGTAGGTCCTAAGCATAGACTTTAATGTCTGGTGGAAGCATTTTAATGCACCCTGGGACTGTGGGTGATAAGCACTAGAAACCTGATGACGCACGTTCAGTTGTGTCATAACCTTCCTGAACAGAGCAGACATAAAATTTGAACCCTGGTCTGACTGGATGTATTTTGACAAATCAAAAGTGATACAAAACTTGACAAGACCTCTGATGACAGCACGGGACTTTATGCTACGCAGAGGTATAGCTTCAGGGTACCTAGTAGCAGCACACATCAAAGTTAGTAGGTATGAATTACCAGACTTGGTTCAAGGAAGGGGACCTACACAATCTATTAAAATTCTTTCAAAAGGTTCTCCCATAACAGGTATAGGTTGAAGTGGAGCATGGGGAACGACCTGATTTGGTTTCCCTGCAACCTGACACACATGACAGGAACGGCAATACCTGGCAACCTCTGACCTCATAGCAGGCCAAAAAAAATGCCTTAACACACGGTCATATGTCTTCCTCACACCAAGGTGACCAGCGAGATCATGGTCATGGGCAATACTCAACACCTGGGTTTGTTATGGTTTTGGAAGCACAACTTGAAAAACTGACCTCCAATCCTGCTCAGAGTTCGGGAGTGTCCACTTACGCATTAATACATCCCCATCAAAGAAATACGCTGTAGAACATTGAGGTAACTGTGCTTTATCTACAGCCGCAGCCATACAGTGAGAGAGCGAAACATCTGTGTTCTGGGCAGCCACAAGCTGTTCTCGACCAACACCCAATTTACCACACTCTTCTTCCAATACTGAAGAAGTTTTAGATTCAGGAAGAACCCCAGGACTAGAACACAAATCTTGGTTTTCAAACAAGGGATCATCACTACACATAAAAGAGTCTGAAATATCGACAGCACCTTTCATTTTGCGAGCTTGGGTGCGTGTCATGACACAGGAACTGAAGACAGAGGGAAACTCACGTTAAAGCTCATCACTCTCATGCAACATGGGAGCGTCTGTTACAACAGGCAAATGGAAAACCTTTCCACCGGCTAAATCATTACCCAAAATAAACGAAACTCCCTTTACTGACAATTGAGGTCGAACTGCAACCATAACGAAGCCAGACATATCCTCAGAACGAAGATAAACCATATGCAATGGGGCCTGTACTACACCATGTTCAATACCCTGAACTAGAACATCTGCACCACAGCTAGAGTGTTCAGACAAAGGAAGGACGCCTTCCAACATAAAGGACTGAGCTGCTCCGGTATCTCTCAGAATACGCAGTGGTTTACGGTCCGAATCGGTATCAGAGAGCGAAACTACGCCATCCAGAATTAAAGGTTCAAATGCAGAATCAACTGAGGAAAGTGAATGTAAACTGTTACAGTGTTGTCGTTGTACATGCACTAAAACCACACTCTTAGGACTGTTTTGTGCTTTCCGTCGATTTTTGCGCATTAAAACAGGATAAGCAGCAATGAGGTGACCAGATTCGCGACAGTAAAAACATTCACGGGACTCACTAGTACTTTTAGGTGCACTCACAGGAGCTTTCGAGCTGTAGCTACAATCAGAAATATCATGACACAGAGGGGAAAATACAGTTTTGTGCATGAGCACAAACTCATCAGCCAAAACGGCAGCATCAGCGAGCGAAGAGACTTTTTGCTCATTCAAATAAACCACAATTTTGTCAGAAATACAAGTCATAAATTCTTCAAGTAGGATCAATTCTTTTAACTGGTCAAAAGTAACGACCTTACTTGCAGCGCACCACATATGAAATAATGCAGACTTTTCACGCGCGAACTCAACATACGTTTGGCTGGCGGTTTTGGCATGCTTTTGAAATTTCTGCCGATAAGCTACGGGGACAAGTTGATATGCCCGAAACACAGCCGATTTAACAGTTTCATACTCCAAGCTTTGTTCCAACGTTAGAGCAGAACATACTTCTTGAGCTTTTCCCACAAATTTGCACTTTAGCAATAAAGACCAAATATTTCTAAGTGGCAGCAGTGTGCTCAAACACAGGGAAATAGGTGTCCACCTCACTTTCCCTAAACATAGGAACTAACGCAATGTGTTTACTAACATCAAAACCAGCAGGACTTACAGACGAGGTGCCACGATGCGCAAGCTCTATCACAGGCGATGACTGACGAACAGGTACAGGAAGTGCAGGTGCAGGAGACGCAGGTGAAGCAGGAACTGGCCTATTTCGCAGTGCCAACGCTAACTCCAGCTCCTTCAGCTTTATCTCCTTCTTGGTTTCCAGCTCCAGTGTTTGGAACTGCAGTAGCCGAGCTTGGTACTGCTGACAACTTAACTCAAGGTCAAGTCTCTTTAGTTGCAGCACGAGCATGGGTTCCTCTAATGGAGAGTCTACTACCGCAGGATCTATGCGCATCGGTTCCTCGGGCTTGGCCCCAACCTCCGCTGCAGCCAAATCCTCGGAACCACCCGCCTCGGTAGGCTCAAGCATGACTCGCTGTTTTACAAGCTCCTCATACAGCAGCTTTTTGAGGTCTCGCTTAGTGGCGCTCCGTGCAACCGATATGCTGTAAAAGTCCGCAAGTAGCAGCAGCTCATCCTTACGGCATCGCTCAAACTGCTCTAACGTGGGACAAATGGTAAACTGATCCAGATTAAATTTAGTTGCCATATCTTATAACCTGAACACACATTCTCCACCACAAAGACAAAACCGCCAGACAAACGCGCCGAAAGAGAAACGGGACGAAACGAGGGAAAGCACAGGATGAGCCCCCAATTCTGTTACGCCGGATAAGCACAGGCTGAGCCCCCAATTCTGTTACGCCGGATAAGCACAGGCTGAGCCCCCAATTCTGTTACGCCGGATAAGCACAGGCTGAGCCCCCAATTCTGTTACGACCCGGTCTACGTCGGGCCGCAACATACAATAAAATAAAAAGAGAACAGAAAAGGGTTGGCGAGACCAAGATTGCATTTACTTTGTTTTTATTCTCCAGACGGAGCACCTTATATATATATATATATATATATATATATATATATATATATATATATATATATATATATATATATATAGAGAGAGAGAGAGAGAGAGAGAGAGAGAGAGAGTGGTTTAAATCTTCAGAAGCCGGCCAGGCCAAAATAATAAACAAAAATACCCTCTAACTTTACCAAAGAAAACTAATTACACTACAAGAAAAGAAGACAAAAATACACCGTCTTCCCTCCCTCCCTAGCTAACCCAAAAACAGGAGAAAAGAAGAAACACAAATGGCGCCGACTTCCTACTAACCACTCTTAACCGTGCACTATTTACAGACGTGTCTATTAGTGGGTTAATTGACAAAATAATATATACATATATATACACACACAAGTGTGTCACATGAATCGTAACGGGGCAGGTCATTGCCATTGCGTTGTGTATAGAGAGAAGTGCTTTTCACCTGTGTATAACTATTTTGCCTGTGTATGACCCTATGCCTGATTTGACTTTGTTTATGCTCTGCCCCGTTACGATTCATGTGACACACTTGTGTATATATGTATATATTATTTTGTTAAAAGTGGTTTGTAGGAAGTCGGCGACATTTGTATTGATTCTTCTTTTCTCCTGTTTTTGGGTTAGCTAGGGAGTGAGGGAAGACGGTGTATTTTTGTTTTCTTTTCTTGTAGTTTAGTTAGTTTTTTTTTTTGGTAAAGTTAGAGGGAATTTTTGTTTATTATTTTGGCCTGGCTGGCCTCTGAAGAGTGAACCAATATATATATATATATATATATATATATATATAAAAGGTGCTCCGTTTGGAGAATAAACAAAACAAACTTAATCTTGGTCTCGACAACCCTTTTTTAAAATTTTATTGTATGTTGCGGCCCGACCTAGACCGGGTTCGTAACAGTACAATATTAGTGAACGTTTTGTATAGAAATAAAAACCAATCGCACCACAACAATTATTTTCACTCGCACAAATGCTCCCAAATATATTTTGAGGTCGCAGAGATTAAATTTCGGGAGCATATGTGACCAAAACGTCTCAATGTCCTTGGCTGGATCACTTTTCTATCTTCAGTAATGTCACCATCGATATCTGTTAATGTTTCATAGTCTTTTCAAAAGTGCTTTTTCTGTTGGATTGAAGTGGTAACAACAGTTTTATCCTACAATTTACTGTTTGTATAAATTAATAAAAATTAATCTTAGTTTTATCATCACTCTTTATGCATAGCAAAAGTCATTTGAGACAAAGACACAGAAAACCTGTGACCTCAAGTCAAAGCTGACCTCATGATTTCACTGAATATTTAACAGCAGCTATTAAGGGGTTG
>NC_071258.1:21654888-21782388 GCF_023375685.1 Ictalurus furcatus
TGCTAAGGGGACAGGACAACTTCACCGCATCAAAGGGACGATGGACGGGGCCATGTACCGTCAAATCTTGGGTGAGAACCTCCTTCCCTCAGCCATGGCATTGAAAATGGGTCGTGGATGGGTATTCCAGCATGACAATGACCCAAAACACACGGCCAAGGCAACAAAGGAGTGGCTCAAGAAGAAGCACATTAAGGTCCTGGAGTGGCCTAGCCAGTCTCCAGACCTTAATCCCATAGAAAATCTGTGGAGGGAGCTGAAGGTTCGAGTTGCCAAACATCAGCCTCGAAACCTTAATGACTTGGAGAAGATATGCAAAGAGGAGTGGGACAAAATCCCTCCTGAGATGTGTGCAAACCTGGTGGCCAACTACAAGAAACGTCTGACCTCTGTGATTGCCAACAAGGGTTTTGCCACCAAGTACTAAGTCATGTTTTGCAGAGGGGTCAAATACATATTCCCTCATTAAAATGCAAATCAATTTATAACATTTTTGACATGCGTTTTTCTGGATTTTTTGTTGTTATTCTGTCTCTCACTGTTCAAATAAATCTACCATTAAAATTATAGACTGATCATTTCTTTGTCAGTGGGCAAACGTACAAAATCAGCAGGGGATCAAATACTTTTTTCCCTCACTGTATATAGTACTCAGCATAACTGAGTACACCTCAACAGATGTCTCAGAAAATCAGCTCGCTCTCTAGAATTAATACATTCTATGGGTGGTATTTAACCCATAAAATCCCCTCCCATTCAATGCTCACAATTATGGCACCACACAGACAAGAAATGTCTTGAGAAAGAAAGTAATTCCTTTACACAAAAAAGGTCAGGGCTACAAGAAAATTAGTAAATCATTGTTAATCAAACGGAATACAGTAGCGATGGTGATTAAAAATTTTTAAAAGATGGACTTGTGGCGAGCACTCAGACTTCCAGGCCAAACTGTATAGCATCGCAAGGAGGAAGAGTACAATAAAAAAATGCATGCTACCCACAGTAAAGCATGGTGGTGGCAGTGTTTTTCTGTGGGGTTGTATGAGTGCAGTGATTTCACAAGCCCAGTCACCTCTATATGTTCTACTGCTTTTTTGGAATGTAAAGCAATTTTGGTCATTGCTCATAAGATGTCAGCATAACGAAAACAGTGTGTGGACAGCATAGTGCATGGACGCCCATCGCATGGGAGAAAGTCTTTTAGGTGTTTGCTTTGATAGCTGATTTTCCAACATTCCCCACCCTTTTATGCTTTGGCTGAAGAAAACAAAGTCTCTGAAACACGTCATAGAATTCCTTGATGTCTGTTATATGCTGACAAGCATCATTCAACACCAAATTCAAATTATGCACTGCACAATGTATATAAACAGCATTGAGCTCCAGGTCTTACATACGTTTCTGCACCCCAGAATGAATCCAACTCATCAACAGTAATGTCGTTTTTCCATGTACCACGTTACGCAAGCTGCTAGATGAGTACATGAAGATTCACGTTTCTTTATTCTGCCCGAAAGGCCCTAGATGTCGCAGAATAGGCGATAATTAGTACCAAAATAAAAGTCCCATTTTACATCTGCTTAATACTGTTAAATATTAGCTTTTTTTACTGTTTGTGGGTGGGGCTCCCCCTACCATGCAGGGACCCCCTGCAGTGCGTGCCCTGCGTGCCCATCCAATACGCCACTGAGCACACACACATAGTTCTCTATGTAGTCTGAAATTCAGAATTTTCTCTTCATTTTAATCAGATCCAAAGTAACTAGTAACTTGCTGCTTATGTTGTCTGCTCATTGTATACTTTATTTATTACCATTATTACTTTTACTGTTAGAGTAATAAATAGTTTGACTTCGTTTTAATTAATTATGAGTAATTTTTTGGCTACTCTACCCATCTCTGCGTATAGTTGTGTATTCGTATCATTTTGTACAGATGCACGTTGTAATAAAGTGTTTACGTTGTGTATTAATCTCTTATAGGACGTGTTTGGGTGAGTTAAATAACCCGCTAGTAAACTGCTTTAGTTTACTGGTTTTCATTCACTCAGCTCAAGCAGGTCACATGCTGATATCTACATTACTAATTTCCACCCAGCGTTCTACGGTAATTTATTTTAGGAGCACTTGTGCTCCTAATTACAAAAATTTAGGAGCACAGTCAAAAATTTAGGAGCACGGTTGAAGTTTAGTTTTTTAAGAGATGGTAATGTTAACGTGCCACAATATAACACACAAGTACGCATGACAAAACTTGAGCTTGTCAATTATGACAGAATTTATGAGCCATGACACATTAATTTACCTTCAGATAAACAAAATTTAATATTTTCAGTTAATTTTACAGGCTGTATGCAAAATACAACAGCCATTAACCTGTTCCACCTTGTAAACAAATACAATAAACCTCAATGTTCAGTCTTTGAAGTCTACTCCTCTTAAACATATTTAAAAATACACTATTAGCCATTTTCCACTGTCATGGTTCTGGGCTGGAGCCAATTCTCAAACCGCTCTGTGTATATTGCATATATATCTGAATAATTTCATATAGGATGTGATTGGGTGAGTTCATTTATACGCCAGATGCAAAGTGCTTTAGTTTAACGATGTTCATTAGAGATGGTCCGATCAGGATTTTTACAGCCTATAACGATTTCTTATCATCTTAATCGACTGAAACCGATCTAGATACCAAACTTTTTTTTGTTTAAACTTTCATCAGGAGGTCCATCATAAACAGTTAAATGTAAGCTCTCTGCTCATGGTCACTGTTAATTGAATTAAAATAATAGCAATGAGAAATACTGTTGGTTAATTGATAAATAAACAAGTATAAAATATTTATTTTTAAATATCTTAAACAATAAAAGAGTCCTAATTAAAAACAGACTAACACAAGCATGATCCATATTAGGAAAAAGGCTAATAGCCTTCTAAGGAAATAGCCTACCAAGCTTAATGTCATATTGATATTAAATGCAACCCATAGTAATTAAACATTTTCATTTCTCATTTTATTTATATTTTATGAGTTTATTATAATGTATTTTTTATATTAAATTATTTATTTATAACTAAGCACATTTTGTCTTTACATTTTATTAGTTTTTTATTTGTTTATTTATCAGTTGTTCCTTTTAGATGGGTTCCCCAGTACAGTGTTGCCATGGCTGCTGATAATGCATTTTTTGTGGAGTTTAAATCAAAACATGAAAACTGGAGTTGACTTTTCTAGCGATATCTGGCAACCGTTATCTGAAATGAAATGAATGTGCTGTCTATTAGAATTGATGAATGGAGAGCGGCAGCGTACTGTATGTTTGCTGACTGAACAGTTGCTACTCTTGATTATGATTGGTGAGGAATTATTTAATAAAGAAATTTGAATGATACCCACCTTGTAGCGTTAGCATGGCTTCCAAGGCCACTGTGGCTGCACGAGCATGTCACAGTCGCACCCTCAGGTCAATTTGGATGATCAATAAAAGATGGCGCTTTGTGAGATCGGCAAGTTGAGAGAAGCAGATGATGTACAGTGTTACTCAGCATCATAATGGCTTCTTTGCAGTGCGGTGTAGCTAGATGCATTTTGGAGTTGTAGTTTTTATTCTGATTGTATTATACAACTCGCACTGGTGCACCTATATATTTTTTCACAGTCGCACAAAATACTTTTCAGTCACAAATGCGACTGAAATTGTCGCACTGTAGAGCCCTGCTACCACATCTTTATTCCCACTGAACAATTGCTCTACGAGGGTTCAAGTCTACATGACCAGCTGACCTACATGTTGGAGATGTAAAAAGGAAGGTGTGAAAGCATCTTGGCCAAAACAATAGCAGGAATTATCCACACCCAACCCCAAGCACATGTGCAAATGGCCCATAACCCTAGGCCCACACAAACCCAATGTGTGGAAGACATTCCACTGAACTACCCAAAAGATATTTCAAATGAAACTGCACAGAAAGTTTACAAAAACAAGAGACTGACAGAAAATCCATAGACTCTATTTGCAGACCTTCATAAGGATGGCAGTACCAGCAACCTGATTTTTTTTTTTTTTTTTTTTTACACGAACAAACACCATGCATGACACAGGGCCATAATTTCAAAATTTCCCTCTGCTGAAAGAAAAGGCATTTGTGAGGTTTTCCAGCTAAAAGTAAGAAAATGAGGAAGACACAAAAATCACCATATACAGTTGCAATCAAAATTATACAACCCTCATTGCAAATCAGGTTTGTCAATTTGTTTATAGACCTTCAGCTGTCTGCAATTAACAAATCACCTTTGTTCAAAAACGAAAGTAATTGAAATAGTTCAACACAATGAATGCTTCAAGTGGTTTCCCCAAATTCAACTGATATGCAACTTATAATGATTTCTCCTGTTTCAAAATTATTCAACCCCTTCATGACAAGCCTTTTTAGTACTTCATAGAGCAGCCTTTTGCTGTTATGACCTGCTGCAAATGAGATGCATAGTTTCTGGCAGCGTTCTTGAGGAATCTTAACCCAATCTTCATTAGCAATGGCCTCCAGTTCAGTAATATTCTTGGGTTTGCATGCTGTAACCGCCTTCTTCAAATCCCACCAGAGATTTTCGATGGGGTTCAAGTCAGGTGACTGTGATGGTCCTGTAGAATCTTATAGGACGACTTCTGCAACCAAGCCTTGGTGGAATTTGAGGTATGCTTGGGATCATTGTCCAATCTTCAACTTCCTCACAGACGGCATGATGTTTTCTCCTAGGATTTCATAAAGTCTTGCTGCAGGCCTTTTGCAGTCACTCAGGTTTTTCACAACCTGCCTTCTCAGATATCGGTTACAGTCGTTAATACCATTTTATCAGTAGAAGGCCAATTGGATGGAAACAGGTGGGAGACAGCAAATATCGCAAACTTATTATTATTATTTTTTTACATACTTTTACTTTGTTAACAGAAATGCACAAAAAGTGGATGAAAACTTGGCTACTGTCCTGACTCCTCTGGCAGAATAGGAATCACAGCTTGGCTTTTGTTCTTTACCACAGAACAGTTAATGTCCATCTTTCCTTTCCACTACAATAAGAAAAATAAAATACTAAATAAAACAAAATACTGCAGGAATGTGTTCATGTGAGAGTAATATTTATGAAATTGTATTTAAAATCCCATTAATTCTTTCTATAATGTTTACTTGAGGTAAAAATAAAATATTCCCATGACCATCCTTATAATCCACTCTCAGATCGCCCTCTCATCACGTTAGCCTGTGCTACCATCTGGCTATTTTTACCCTTTATAGACATATATACAGTATCTCACAAAAGTGAGTACACCCCTCACATTTTTGTAAATATTTGATTATACCTTTTCATGTGACAACACTAAAGAAATGACACTTTGCTACAATGTAAAGTAGTGAGTGTACAGCTTGTATAACAGTGTAAATTTGCTGTCCCCTCAAAATAACTCAACACACAGCCATTAATGTCTAAACTGCTGGCGACAAAAGTGAGTACACCCCTAAGTGAAAATATCCAAATTGGGCCCAAAGTGTCAATATTTTGTGTGGCCAGCATTATTTTCCAGCACTGCCTTAACCCTCTTGGGCATGGAGTTCACCAGAGCTTCACAGGTTGCCACTGGAGTCCTCTTCCACTCCTCCATGATGACATCACAGAGTTGGTGGATGTTAGAGACCTTGTGCTCCTCCACCTTCCGTTTGAGGATGCCCCACAGATGCTCAATAGGGTTTAGTCCATCACCTTCACCCTCAGCTTCTTTAGCAAGGCAGTGGTAATCTTAGAGGTGTGTTTGGGGTCGTTATCATGCTAGAATACTGCCCTGCGGCCCAGTCTCCGAAGGGAGGGGAACATGCTCTGCTTCAGTGTGTCACAGTAAATGTTAGCATTCATGGTTCCCTCAATGAACTGTAGCTTCCCAGTGCCGGCAGCACTCATGCAGCCCCAGATCATGACACTCCCACCACCATGCTTGACTGTAGGCAAGACACACTTGTCTTTGTACTCCTCACCTGGTTGCCGCCACACACGCTTGACACCATCTGAACCAAATAAGTTTATCTTGGTCTCATCAGACCACAGGACAAGGTTCCAGTAATCCATGTCCTTAGACTGCTTGTGTTCAGAAACTGTTTGTGGGCTTTCTTGTGCATCATCTTTAGAAGAGGCTTCCTTCTGGGATGACAGCCATGAAGACCAATTTGATGCCGTGTGTGGCATATGGTCTGAGCACTGACAGGCTGACCCCCCACCCCTTCAACCTCTGCAGCAATGCTGGCAGCACTCGTACGTCTATTTCCCAAAGACAACCTGGTGACCAGTATGAGGGAGTGTGAGAGCGATGACACCAAATTTAACACACCTGCTCCCCATTCACACCTGAGACCTTGTAACACTAACAAGTCACATGACACCGGGGAGGGAAAATGGCTAATTGGCCCAATTTGGACATTTTCACTTAGGGGTGTACTCACTTTTATTGCCAGCGGTTTAGACATTAATGGCTGTGTGTTGAGTTATTTTGAGGGGACAGCAAATTTACACTGTTATACAAGCTGTACACTCACTACTTTACATTGTATCAAAGTGTCATTTCTTCAGTGTTGTCACATGAAAAGATATAATCAAATATTTACAAAAATGTGAGGGGTGTACTCACTTTTGTGAGATACTGTATGGTCATGCATAATTTTGAACAATTATGACCTATATTTACCCTCAACCGTGTTGACATCATGGTTTGAACCCTACTACCTTGATTTCTTGTTTGACCCTATTATTTGATGACTGACCAGCAACTTTCTTCCTTTTGTGTGGCTGACTCAAGTGTGAAAACTGCTGCTGTCACTTGAAAACTGAAAACCCCTATCCCTGCATGTCAACAGCAGACAAGGATCTGGGACATTAGACCTGTGGGAAGATTGCTCTGTCATCTCCTCCTTTTGACAGATTTTTTCCCCACTCAAAGTAAGGTCTACCGTACAGTAGAGATGTCAGTTAAAGGGTTGATTGGGTTCTCTTTGTCTACTTTTGGGACTTGGGTGAAAATCTAATGTTTTAGATCATATTTATGCAGAAATATAGGAAATTCTAAACTTTCAAGCACCAATGTATGGAGGTCTCATGGAATGACCAACTCCGCTAGTGTTTGCGATTTACTTCATTGCTTTAAAGGGAAAGTATTGTCCTCTACTGTGGACAATAAAATCTAATCCCTAATTAAAGATTTTCAAGCAAAGGATTTCTTTGGCTGATAACTAGTAGGAGACTCATCCCTCTCTAAAAGTATTTACATGGAGCAATAACTCTCGTGCCAATCTCGCATTGACTTATGGCTTTGTATGGCTAAGGAGCTGCATGACATCTCAACTGACTTTATCCGATCATAAATGTATTACTATACGCACTCCTGTTTCAGCTACTGTTAACTCCTATAGAACCCTTTCTTATTGGAACCTTAATAACTCAACACTTCATGAGTCTCTTCAGAATGTAAAGCAATTAGATACAACAGATCAAGCTCTTTGTGATTCCAATATTACCCTAAAAAAATTGTTGAAGCAATTTAATAATTAAAAAATAAACCTCCTGGAACTGATGGACTCACTTCAGAGTTTTATGAATTATTCAGCAAAAAAAGCACGATTTCTATGGAGCAATTCCATGAAAATGTCAACCTTACCTTTTGAAAGGAAATTCTCTTCTATCATGTACGCTCTTATATTATGAACTGCTATCAAATACCTATGATGAATGTATACATTTAATTACCTCTTTGAATAAGCTGATCACCTGCCATCTTTATTATAGTAGACTTATATTGTAGTATGACCCTGGGTGCTGTGTGTTTTGTCTATCTGTCTGGCCCCTGCACCAGTAGAAACCATCCACGCACTGCTTCTTATCAATGTGTATAAATACTCTTGGTTTGCATGAATAAACTCGGATGTCTACTTGAGCATGCATGTGTTAGTATGTGTTCATTTAGGCTCCCCAGATCAATCTAAAACGCTCTGAGGAGAGCCACACTTTCTAAGCACAGAACTAAAAGTTAATAGAAGTAATTGTAGAACAGGCTGGAAGGCATGACAGAAGATCTGAAAGGCATAATCTGAGATTCCTGACATACATGGAAATCTAACAATTTGGTGTAAGAAGTGCGATTACTCCGGCCAGGGTATGTGTTTTTCTTACTTCCCTGGTGCGGTGTAATTCCGAACCCATAATTACATAATTATAAATAAGTTGAGAGAAGACATAATCTGAGATTTGGAGATCCCTGAGATACATGGAAATCCAACAATTTGGAAATCTAACACCTTTAAAAATAAAGATGTTAACAAAAGCCTTTTAGAGTTGTCCATTTAGGTCCGTATTTTGCTGCATTAAACATGCTTTTTAGCATTTTTAGGAAATTGCCATGTTTATCAACCACATATAAAGGTGTGCACCATTACTAAAATGACATTTTCAACCAGACATATTTCATGTTTTCAAAAGAGGATTCAAAAACCTCTTTTTAAAAACTTTATATTAACAATAAGCATTTTGCAGAAAGATGGACAAATGTCTGAGAAGTAAATACACTCACTGTTATAATAGCAATGCCTTTTGAATTTAAGGGCTATATTTAGGAAGTCACGTATTATTTACGTGACGCTTTAGTGCTGCGTCACGTCCATGACACCGTGTGTGTGTGTGTGTGTGTGAGAGAGAGATAGAGAGAGAGAGAGAGAGAGAGAGATACACACAGGCGTGCACATATGGAAATATTTCGCAGACAATTTTCAAAAGCAATTGCAAACTGCATTTGCAGTTGGGTTTCCCAATTGTGGACGCATAAATTGTGACATAATGCAAATGAAAAATGCAAATCGTGTATTACCGTTTCTGTTTATACGAACGTACAGTGTCTGCCAAATTTCAAATGGAAACGCAAAGTCCATTTGCAATTACATTGTCATGTTTCACTTCCTCAGGGTCGCGTACGGAGCCTGACAAGATTCAAACGGAATTTCAAATCCATTTGCATTTCCGATGCCTTGCAGAGAATCGTGTCAATCAGTATTGGGGATGGGAGTGTACTATGGGGTGTGTTTAGAAGTGATGTCGGTCACAGTTGACCACATTTTAGAGTGCCTTGGGGTCGTACACGGCCATAATAAAGCATAGACAGTTTAAAGTTTTTGTTGGGATGTAATTTTAACTGTAACAAACCTAGCCAGTTTCCACAAGCAAGCATTACAGCAAAAATAGAGTCAGTGCTGAAACAATCGCAGCACTGCTGCTTCTGCTCTCCTCCTGCTATGCAATGCCTGCCGCCTTGGTGTACAGTATGAATGCTCTATCCTGTTAACATGGGTGCCGAAAAAAATATACGCTGTTTCTGTTATGCTCACGAATCCAGTGTGGAACAGGTCTTAGGCTCATGAAAGTTGGCTTTTAAACACAATTTTTCACCTCACAGATGTATCGTGTAGAATAAGCAGCATGTTTTGCATAGAAACAGGACCTATTTTTTTAAACAAAAAATCGGAGTCAATTGGTTACAATTTTTTTTTGCCAAGGATGAGAATGTTGATGTGACAAATGTTAAGTTTTCAAGGATAATTAATGGCATATCACTTCACCTTCCTCATCTTCTCAAATCCTCAATACAATATTCACTGTTAAAGGAATAACCACCTCGCATGATGATAGGAGTATCAGGGCTCTACAGTGTGACCATTTCACTCGCATTTATGACTGAAAAGTACTTTGTGCGACTGTGAAAACATATTTAGTTGCACCGGTGCGAGTGACCTGTTCGAAGTTGTTTATACAACCGGAATAAAAACTACAGGAAGTGTGCGACAGTTACTTTCGCACTGCTTTTCATCATCTCAGTCAACTGAAGAAGTGTGTAAATACCGCAAAGAAGCCATTATGATGACAAGAGTAACACTGTACATCATCTTCTACTTTCAACTTGCCGATCTCACAAACTGCCATCTTGTATTGATCATGCAAAATTACCTGAACCTTCGACTGTGACATGCTCATGTAGCCACAGCAGCATCAGGTGGAGTACATTAAAAATCATGCTAACGCTACAAGGTGGGTTTAATTCAAACTTTTTTATTAAATAATTCCTCACCAATCATAATCAAGAGTAGCAACTGTTCAGTCTGTAAACATACAGTACGCTGCCGTTCTCCTTCACTCTCTTCACCAACTCTAATCGACAGCGCATTCACTTCATTTAAACTCACGGTTGCCAGATATCACTAGAAAGGTCAACTCCAGTTTTCATATTTTGATTTATTCCCCCAAAAACCACAATATTATCAGCAGAAATGGCAACACTGTACTGGGGGAACCCATCTAAAACTGATAAACAAAAACAAAAAACCTAATAAAATGTAAAGCCAGACAATGTGCTTAGTTATAAATAAATCATTTAATATAAAAAACAGACATTATAATAAATTAATAAAAATATAAATAAAATGAGACATGAAATGATGTTTAATTACTATGGGTTGCATTTAATGTCAATTTAACATTAAGCTTAGAAGGCTATTTCTTTAGAAGGCTATTAGCATTCTTTTTCCTAATATGGATCATGCCTGTGTTAGTCTACTTTTAATTAGGACTCTATTGTTTAAGATATTGCTATTATATAAATTCAATTAACAGTGACCATGAGCAGAGAGCTTACATTTAACCGTTTATGACAGACCTCCTGATTAAAGCTTAAACAAAAAAAAGATTGGTATCTGGATCAGTATCGGTTGATCAAGATGACGAAGTCTGTATCGTCTGTAAAAATCCTGATCGGAGCATCTCTAATGAACACCATTAAACTAAAGCACTTTGCATCTGGCGGGTAAATGAACTCACCCAATCACATCCTATATGAGATTAATCAGACATATACACAATATGTGCAGAGCGGTTTGAGAATTGGCTTTGGAGAGTTTGGAAAATAGCTAATAGTGTAGCTTTAGATATATTTAAGAGGAGCAGACTTCAAAGACTGAACATTGAGTTTTTTTGTGTTTGTTTACAAGGTGGAACAGGTTAACGTTGTTTTTTGCACACACTATGTAAAATTAACTGAAAATATTAAATTTAGTTTATGAGAAGGTAAATTAATTTGTCATGGCTTACACTATGTTGCTAAATTGTCATAATTGTCAAGCTCAAGTTTCCTCATGCCTACTTGTGCGTTATATTGTGGTACGTTAACACTATCATCCCTTTAAAATAAAAACTACGCTTCAACTGTGCTCCTAAAGTTTTGTAATTAGTAGCACAAGTGCTCCTAAAATAAATTGTCATTGTAGAGCCCTGAGTGTATTTCTTAGATCACAAGTGCAACAATAAAATTATTAGAAAAACTTTATGTGAGCAGTGTGGCTCCAAAATCTCTGGTTTTATAGCGACAGATTTATCTTTCATTATCTTTAAATAATGTATTCGCACAATCATCTCTACAGCACATTTTCCTTCTTGGCCGTCAACTGTGACGGACATCACTTCCGAATACAAACACGCCCCATAGAATACTCCCACCCCAACAGTGATTGGCAGGTTTCTGTGCAAGGCATCGGATTTGATATGTTTGAATTTTGTCAGGCTCCGTATGTGACCCAGAGTAAGTGAAATAGCAAACGAGGTTATTGCGATTGCTATTCTGATACAACAGGATCATAACTTGTAAGACATTGGAAATGCAATTACAAATGGGAAAATACATTTCCATTTTGAATTTGGCAGGCACTGTACGTTCGTGTAAATGAAAACGCTAACGGCAATACATTATTTGCATTTTCATTACACCACAATTTATGCGTCCACAATTAGGAAACCCAACTGCAAATAGTTTGCAATTGCTTTTGAAAATTGTCTGCAAAATACTTCCATACACATGTTCCCTCAGCTGATCGCTTACATCATACCTTAAAGGACACACCTCTCACGGTGAGTTTTTCTCTCACTCTCTTTCACATGCATGCCTTCACATTTTTTCTGACATCTGTTTAAACACAGATCGTGTCGCTGCTTCTTTTTTCCTCTTCTTAATAGGTAGAATCCAAATGACAGCAATTATCAGACGTGGTTAAAACATAACTACTGAAATTGTTAGTACTTGCCAGGGGTGTTAGCTGGATTGTTAATCATCCAGGGCTGAGACCAGATTCTTCTCCATCAAAATAAAACTTCTAAATAGACTGAATAGAATGCATTTTTCTTTTCTTGCATGTGAGGGCTAATTGCTTGAAAAATGTGAAATTAGACAAAAATTTACCTCAGGTGTTATTACTGTTTGCAGGACTAACTGACTGATAAAATATAAAACTTTCAATCATGAAACTAGGCTGGTTTGGTGTTACTAGACAAGGGGAAACACAACTAAGCTATCATTGTTTAGCTGCTACAGTGCCATGCGAAATACGTTATCTGTCCTTATGCTCTGCTCAGATTATGTTCACAAAATCATATAGACATTTACACACCTTGTTTTCCTGCTCAGCATGAGGGAATGTTAGTGTTTCAGTTTCACCACCCTTACTGGTTAAAAAACCAATTCTGATTGTCCAAAAAGATGACACTATCAGCATCACAAATATATATAAATAAAATTGGTTTCACTGTTCAGACATTTAAAAAATTGTCCTACATTCTTTCATTCATAAAATAAAATTAAATATTAGATGCCACGAGTGTACCTTCTACCATCATTTACACATTTGAATGGCCATGGAATATGCATCATTGTGATAACATGAAATGAAAAATATTTCATTTTATGGCCATAGGCATAGTTTTGGCTCAGGAGAGCTGTCGTTAGCTGCTTTTGTAAGGCAACTCTTTGGTGCCATACACAACAGCGCTTTGCCTTCGCACGTTGGCTAGAGTAGTAACACATAATAATGAAACTAAAGCGGAATCCAGGACATTTTCACAAATTTAGAAATTACGGCCAGACGCTTTTTTTTAAGGTTCAAAAAAAGAGGAAATGTCCAGGAAAAAGAGGACACCACCTATATCCATTTTCAACCTTTACACTAACTGACTGTGTGAGCTAGTGTGTGGCAGAATGGAGACCTGTCAGCCAATAAGACACGAGTATTTCCACGTACTTTCCTGTAAACTTTGTCTGACTGGTCTAGCCTCATTGAAGATAAAATACAACACTCCGTTCACTGAGGTTACAAAATTACAACACTGCCGTCTTCTTTTACTGACGTTCAGTTACGTAGTGACAAACAGCTCCAAGTGGAGAATTATTTGGAGGTAAAGGAAAAAAAAATCTTCGGGGTTACAGCCAGATTACGCCCCTAGTACTAGCGATCATTTTGACAAAAAAACATAATATTGTGATCATTTTGACACATGATTGTGATTTGAACTCCATGCATCCATCCATCCATTCTCCACACTGCTTGTCCTATGTAGGGTCGTGGTGATGCTGGATCCCTCCATCTCACGCCGTGGGCAGGGAAACACCCTGGACATATTGCAGGTCCATCACAGGGAAAATACACAGACGTACACTCATTCACAGCTATGGGCAATTTAGTGTCTCAAATTCACCTGACCTGCATGTCTTTGGATTGTGGGGGAAACTCCGATATGATAAATATGTAATATAGCTGCTGATATAGCATGCAATTCTGTACCTTTTGTGGTCTCATGCACACACCAAATTCATGGTCTCTAAACTGGGTCTTGAACAACGCCACGCTCCACTGTAATAAATGTGTATTAACAGTTATTTTTTATCAGAATTTGTCCATAGCATGTGATTCACAGGTGATTGTCCAGTTATTTACATCTTCGAATTGCATTATGGGCATTGAGCTATGTTCAGACAACTTTTGGTGGCAGCATAAAATTTTATCCAACTGTTTCAGCGGTAAGTAATTTTATGGAAAACTTAACACTTCAATTTAACAAAGTGACTGATTTATTGCCATTATTAGTAGTTTGAAATGACATTGTTTGGGTTGGTCATGTAAAATACGATTGTGAATTTTCGTTGGATATTGATAACATAGTGAGCTGGTGTTCACAATGCAATTATTGTTAAGTTATTAACCAGCACTTGGTTTGGGAGATTAAAGGATTTATGATTTTTTTTCCATAAATTTACAAGCTGAGCTGCTTTCTATGAGAGAATTTTTGCAATGTTTTGTAATGTTACTTGGTTATGTTACTTGGGTGAGTATCTGTAAATTTACAGTTTTACTGTCAGTATTTTTAATCTGAGTGGGAGCTTAGCGCACGAAACGGCACATGAAACCCCCCTCCACTGTTTATATCAATTTTTTTTGCAAACCAGCAAAAAGTTTGGTCTCCTCCAGCCCCACTTTTCATGTAACAGGTAATTATTCAATGGAAATTTCAAAGAAGTTACTGTTTTCTTGGCATTATACAAGTAGCTAACGTGAACAGTTAAAGTTTATAACTGTTGTCTTTGGTCGTGGTAACACGGTTGTGTTAGCCAACGTGTTAATGTTGTCTTTTGAGGGGCTTAAAAAGTATAATTTTGGGCCATTTGTCGTTTGTGATGGAGAGGGCAATATACTGGTAGAAATCTGACAACCAGTATAAATTTTGGATTATTGTCTCTATTGCTGTTATGCTCATGTGACGTTGCAGTGCTGCGTCGTCATAAAAGTTTGTCCTTGGCATGCATTTTTAAGCCTTGCCAATTTAAACTTTCAAGCGCAATAAGACATGAAAGAGAACTCAAATTGCTATTCACGGGCCACAGACAGTTCTCTGTCCGGAGAAACACCCGGAGCGCGCGTACAGAAAGCTGCCTGTCACAGCCATCTTTTTAGTCGTTTATTGCGCTTAAACAGTCAAAAACACACAAAGTTATGACAAAATGCCTGTCTTGGCGAGTATTCACATAAACACAGTCCGTTACGTCTTAAGTGAACGTAAACAGCTGAGAAAGAAATCGGATGTGTCAGTATATTGCATCTGTGCATTACGTCTTAAAGTGACGGCAGTCTAAGATACCTGCTGCTATCAGGGTCATTAATGTTAATCCAATAGCAAAAGAAAAATCACTCACTGCTTCTGACTGAATAACTTTAATAGCTTTCATAAGGATCAATGTATATTTGTGAAGACTACATATAGTGAAGACTATGCAGGGTTTTATTTTATACATTTGATTATTTAATTTCTGTATGGCACCATGTCTCCAAGATGACACCTAGAGCTTTAGAGGGCCCCACCTACAGTAAAACACGGGGGTCTATATTCAAGCCTTCCCTGTGCTCTCCTAGTCAACAAATTGTAAGTTATCTTTGTCCCTATCTCTCTCTTTCTCACCCTGTCCCTCTCTATCTCTCTTAACAGTTCAAGTGTAATACTAGTATGTATTAGAAATAATATTTTCCTTTGTTTTACAGCTGTAAATGTAGCATCTGGCCAGTCAATAATAAAAGCATCCCCAGCTCTTACCTCCATTTCATTCTCTGTCCCTGTCTGTTCTCTCCCTGTCCCTTGATATAGAAATCTCTTTCTACAATCACAATGTAATAGTAGAAGTAATATTGTTTTTTGTTTTAGAGCCACTGAAGTAGCATCTGGCAGGTCCATGCTCAAACCACCCTCACGCACTGCTAGTCAACAAGTTTTAAGTTCTCTCTTTTTCTATCCCTGCTTATCTATCTCTTTCCCTATTGCTCTCTCTCTCCCTGCCTCTCTAACTAGATCTCTCTCCTTGCATCTCTGACAAACAACCAACCAACCACATTTATATAATGTATATAATGTTAGTGTAACATTGTTCTTTGTTTACTGCAACGCAAGTATGGTGGGTTAGTCGTTAAAAGGGAACAATGGCCAGTTAAAATATAAATAAATAAATAGATAGATAGATAGATAATTTAGGGGGTATTTCAACATGCATGTTCAACACTGTACTCATGCCTGCGTGTTCATCGAGAACTGGGTGATTGAATTTGATTGTAACTGTGGTAACTGAAGGTCAGGTGTTTAAGTCTGATGAAGCTGTAGGTGATGTTAAAGGCGTAGAGGTCTTTTTTTTCCAACAGCGAGGGTTTTCAATCTTGTCTTTGAGTTTCAGTTTCCCTTGAACCATTACTGTGTAGAGGTTGATGTTGAATTGTTGAAAGGATTTTATTGTCAATCATTTTAAGGTCATTATATTATAGTGGAAATCCAAGCTTCTAGGTGCTCTCCAAAGAACAGCAGGTCTGTCATTACTGCTATTTCACCTCACCTTTTAAAGTCTGCTCTGAGTGTCTCAGGGTGATCTCTGAGCAGCTTCTTTTGGTATTTTTTCCACCCTACTTCCCTGGTCACATCCTCTGTATAGTGGATCACCAGATTAACTAGACGCCATCCATCTGGATGTTGTTGTTTTGGGTCCATTTTTCCAACTGAAAAAATACTGCTGTGTTCTTCACTTTCTTTATATACAGAGCTAAGCTGTTTCGCTGGGGTTATTATTTTTTTATTATTATTTATTTTTATTTTTTTTAAATGGATGTACTAGAAGTCCAGTTTTTCTTTATATAAAAATTTTGACACCACTCAGGAATGTTCTGTAGTTAATTCTATTTATACTTGTTTCTTTCCTTAGCTATGTTGTTGCTTCCCTGCTTTTTTGCTGTCATTTTTAATAGTTTCGTCCTGGTTTAGGTCTGAAATTCCATGGCAGTTGGTGCTGTTGCTAGGTAGCTAGCGCCTTCCACTATTTTCTCTACTGATTTTTTGACTTGAAATGTGCCCACTTTCCTCTCCATTTTTTAAAAATGTTTAATTTATTGTTAAAACCTACCACTAAACTTAACCTAAAAGCAATTAAATTATTTCTGAAGTAGGTGCTCATGTTTTGTTGCTTCTTCTCTCTTGGTTGCCTTGGTTATCATCAACAATTAGTTCTCTCTGTCCCTACCCATCTTTCTCTCCCTTTCCTTGCCTCTATCTCTCAGTCTCCTTCTCTAGCTGTCTCTCCAAGTCTATTTCCCCTCTTCTGAGCATCTCCTTCTTTCACTCTTTCCATCTCTTCCGACCATACCTTTCTGTCCCTCTGTCTCTCTTTTTCTCCATCTTTGTCTTTCCCTCTCTGACAGCCACTTTCTTTCTCTGTTCCTCACTCTCCCTCTTTCTTTTTCTCTCTTTCTGTGGTAGTGCTTATTAATTTCTAATACTTTTTTAAACAGTAATTCAGAAATCAGACTGGTGGCTCAAGACATAATCTGAGGAATTTTCTGCGCCGTTTCTTTTACAAGTGGTAAGGTTGTTTTCAGAATCTCTCTTTAACACTTTGATCGTCTCTTAATTATTGTGTTAGTGATAATCAGTAATATATTTTTTATTTTGTTTACAGCCTTCATCTTACCTGCAGACAAGAATCAAACCCCACCATCCCTGCCCCTCTGTAAAAACTCTTTCCTTACAAATTTTCCTATAATTTAATCAGTGAATGTAATATGTTTGTTTGTAATGTTAAGAGAGACTGTAATGAATTAGCAAACTTTACAGATAAGAAACTTTTCACTTTGGTACATATGTTTTTGTTCTTAGGTTAGTATTTTTATGGAATTGTGAAAGATCTATAGATTAATAAAAAAAAGTTTTTATTGCAGAAGATTGGTTTGAATATTTTAACAAGTTATTAACCATGTAGGGTACACCGCTAACAATTTTTTTTTAATCGCTGTAGGTATAATATTGGGAAAAAGGGTCTTTTTTTATTTACTACTGGTAAACCATAAATTAACAGAAAATTTTCCATTTTGTAATTACAGGACAAAGTCCAGGTAATGAGCTCCCAGTATATTTTCTGTTATTTTACAGATTTATTTAACATTTGCAGTAGGCTTGCTGCGATAGCCAGTGTTACTGGTGTTGGGGGCGCACACTGATTACATCACTTGCCCACTGCAGCCCCACCCCCACTGTTCTTTTGCCTTTTTATAGTAATAAAAATCATTTAGTTCAGTTAGAGAATGGATGCTACAATTAAAAACTGAGCGTGTCTGCTCAATTCAGCATGAGCCGAATGAGTCACAGCACAGATCAACAGGAGTCAGATTTCATTTATCATGTGACGAGAGTGAGGTGTGCTGAATGACAACACAATGGCGGAAGATTTGGTTGCAAATGTTCTATGTTTAATATAAGCGAGTGTGTCATTGTATCATTTTGTAGTTGTTGTGTTTTTCATTAAGAATAATAATGAACCCACCAGTCAAGCAATGGCCACCCGCAAATTGCCGCCAATTCGAAAGTGAAAGTGAAATGCGCAGGGCCACAAGCACTCAGAAACAAGGGGGAAACCTCCCTCAATATACTGACAATAAATACATTCTCTGAGAATTTATATTTCAAGTTTGGACTGTAAATGTCATGTCCATAATGCTGGAATCACGCATTAGAGGTTTTTAGGGAGAGTATAGACAAAACATTTCTCTCACCCACTTTATGTCAAGGGGTCATCACTTTAATTCCAAAACCAAATAAAGACCCCCTTCTCATAGACAGCTGGCGCCCAATTACTCTATTAAACAATGCCTACAAAATCATTTTAATTTTGTCCAAAAGACTAAAATGTGTTCTAAATTCCATTATTGATGAAACAGTCAGGATTTCTGCAAAACAGGCATCTCTCAAACATTCACATTTACTCCATAAAGTCAGTTTTATTTTATTTTTAGTTTACTATAAAGCATTCGACACACTAGAACATGAATTTTTGTTTCAAGCACCAGATAGGATTGGCTTTGGCTACTCCTTTTGCAATATGGTTAAAATGCTGTACATGAAAAGTTGCAGCACCATTACATTAAGTATTGGTACTTGACCTAGATTTCTCTTAAACCGTGGGGGGAGAATTTCATAGTTCATATTAGGGATGTCACGATACCAAAAATCTAGTAGTTGGTACTGATACCACCAAAAGTACACGATACTCGATACCAAAGTTGATACCACGGTGTGGTATAAAAATAAAATTAAAAAAATAAAATATATTATTTATATTAAATATATATTACCAGTTTGATATTCAATGATGAAGTAGAAATGTTTTTGTTTGTGGTGAGTGAATGCGAGCCTAACAGGAGGTTAATATGAATTAATAAAATTCAATAAGTTAAGAAATCTCAATTTAAACTTCAGAATTTAGTTAATGTGATAATGTTAATTTGAGTAATGCGTTTTCTGTTTAAGAGACCAGTTATTGTGAAACAACTTGTTGAAATGGAGAGAATAAAGTTTTTATTCGCATTTCTTTCAGAATTGTGGAATAAATTATTATTAATTTAAAAGAAGGCATAAAATGCAGAACTATCGATATTGGGCGATATCACTCTGAATAATCGGTTATCGGTATCGGCTGAGAAATTTACTATCGGTGCATATCAAATATATATATATATATATATATATATATATATATATATATATATATATATATATATATATACACACACACACACATTATATATAGTATAAAACACTATTTATGTAAATAATGTATAAATACTATATATATATATATATAAATAGTATTTATGCATTACTTGCATAAATAGTATTTATGCAAAGCACTGAATTAAACTACAGTCCTAAATTAATAATAAAAACTCCCTTTCACTGCCCCTTATGGTTTCTGTTATTCACTGCTTTTAGGCATATTGTTTTACTCTTGATCATAGTGTTTTAATTAGATATTACTGATCTTACTCGCGCTCCCACTGTGCATCACCGCGTCTGCACCGCATGTGAGGAGCAATGCGGCCTCATTACTAACACATCACTTCCGTTATAATAAACGACAGAAGTTACACTGTGCGCAAATACAGCTTATAATGACAAACTTAAATTAACCTAAACCTTTTAAGCACCTTGCACCAGTTTCCCCAAGCCCTTATACACAGTCGAGCATTTTGGATATAAACATAAGTTGATTATTATGCATCACTGTTTGATCTCCGCAGTGTTTAATATAAAATGCTCCCCTGCCTTAGAGGACTTTCTTCCTCAGTCACTTGACGATTTTGGCTCCGTCTGATGGTGACTGAGGTCATGTTTGTTACAAAAGGTAACGTTGACAAACAGTAAACTGAAGAAAGTCATTGTCGGTGACTCTGGGTGTCTGCTAACGCTAGCATGCGTATGACGTCATGCGCCGTCGTCTAGGAAGCGGCTTATACTTCCGGTTAGTAAAAAAGCCACCAGTGTTCCATTTGAGATGATATTACCTTTCTAAAATTTACACACTAGACCAGAGGTGTCAAACTCATTTTCACCGAGGGCCACATCAGCATAATGGTTGCACTCGATGGGCCACATTAACAGTATGAATGTAACAAAATGCAATGTAATTTAAAATAAACTAAACTACACCTTATTATATTGTTAAATAACTGTTACTGTATTTATTATGTATTCAACTTACAAATATTACATATGCATTTGCACAGATGTAAAAATAAATGTTCAGTTGAAACCCGCTTTACTTGAATCAGTGTTCAAACTATTTAAGCAAATAAAGAAAAATATTATAAACAAGATATGATATTAACCCTTAACTTCATTCAGAAGTTTTTTCAACGCATCGCAGGTGCACCATCTGTAGTTAGTCCCACCAACTTTTCCCACGGCAATTTATTTTTACTTAAGGATGCATGGCAGCTACATCCAAGAGCTCCTCAGTGACACAGAGGTCCGGCTTCACGCCTCTAATAAAAATGGATAGATGCGCTGTATCCATGTTGTCTGTGCATTCATCCACAGCTAATGAAAAAGCTAGACGGCTGCGTGTCTGTTCAGCCAGCTGTGTTGCTAAATTTCCTGATAATTCCTTAACTCGGTCCGTGATGGTGTTTCTTGACAAACTGACATTTTGAAAAGTCTGTATCTGGTCGGGACACACCTGCTCACACACCTTTACATGCATTGCTTCAAAAATGCACCCTCTGAAAAAGACTTTGAAGCTCGGGCGATTTCTTCAGCCACAATAAAACTCGCCTTCACTGCTGCATCATTTTTGCCTGTAGCTCTTGTGAGCACATTCTGCTGCGACTGCAGTTTGCCTTTTAATCCGGCTGCAATTCTTTGTTTTTTTTGGAGGCTAAATTTACCATACTTAGCTCCGTGTTTGGTGTCAAAATGCCGACATAGATTGTACTCGTTCACGACTGACACCGCCTCATAACACAAAAGACATACTGGTTTTTCACCTTGAAGTACAAACATGTATTCGTTCTCCCATCGTTCGTGAAACTGCCTTCCTTGTGCATCAAATTTTCTCATCTAGGACATGTTGAGGTTAATTTGTGGAGATTTCTCAATTCCAAATCGCCTTGACGTGACTTTGCTGCAGATGTAGTTTATGTGGCCCTCAGTATGATTTTTTTCTCCTTCGATTCTGAGAAATAAAGTTTTATACGTATGTTTTGGATAGCGGAAAGGCCTACATTACTCATAATCCTCGACCACTGAATGAGCTTCAATCTGACTGGAGAACCGAGGACCCTCTGCCAAACAGATTGATTTATTATTATTTATTGATTTGATTGATTGATGCGCACAGCGTCATATATCGCCGTGATCGGGTTATTATTGGAGTGAATGGACGGCTGGAGCGTCTGCTCTGAGTGTCTCTTACCATCGCAGACGGGTTTACATTGGAGTCAATTGAGAATCCAGAGCTTTTCATACAGACGTGGAAGGGTCACTTTTGCGTCAGTATCAGACACCTAAGGGCGTGACAAATCGTCGGTATTTTACAAGTTGGGAATGAGAACAGCAAAAACGTATGTTAAGACAATCATGCACCCATCACGTTCTCGAGAAAAAATGTCGTGGCAGGCCACATTTGGCCCGCGGGCCTCGAGTTTGACACACGTGCACTAGACGGTAGAGTACATAGTGTAAGTGTATAGTGCTTCATTTGGGACACAACTTTAGTATTTACTCCCCGAAGCGTGTTTTCGGAAGAGCAATGAGTAAACGTGCCTTGTGCCACGCAGACCAACTAATCGATAATGAGAATTGTTGACAACAATTTTCATATTGATTTTACTGATTAGTTAAATTTTATATACATATACATTTATTTTATAGTATTTATGCATTATTTTTATCGATGCACAAAAAGCACCGAATTAAACTACAGTCCTAAATTATTAATACATATTCTGGTGTGTGTGTATGTGTGTGTGTGTGTATTGGGTTCTTTTCTGTTTTGGACAAAGAGTTGTGTAAAGTTTTAGTCTGAAGTTTATATTTGTAACACTTAGCTTGTGGATTTTATTTTAAATAAACAAAAAAAGGGTACTGAAAGTTTGCCCCACCCCATCCGATTAATCAAAAAATAATCGGCCAACTACTCGATTATGAAAATAATCGTTAGTTGCAGCCCTAGTTGAGAGGGCCGAATCTTAACCACTATACCAGCAGTTTAGTTGCAGTAAACTCTTGTTACTGTTCAAAGGGTTGTGTTTCAATCAGAGCCTGCTACCTATTTTTATGAGCTGAGCAAACATTTTACATCATTACATCATTAAAATCAGCTTACTCTATCAATAATCAGTTTGACTGTAGCATACTTCGAGGCTTCATATTCTTGCCTAGGGCTTGTCGTGCACAGTCATACATCACCAGACTAATTTGCCTAATCTTCATGGCACTTCAGACCATGATGGAAACGCAGACAACAAAGGTCTGGAGGAACCAAATATTCCCTTCAAAAAGGTTCCTGGGGTTAATTGTTCCGGGTAATTTTGGTGGAAAAGCAGCTAAAGTTTTGTCCAAGGTCCCATCAGTGTCTATGAGAACAGTTGAAAACATGGCCGACATTGGCCAATCAATGTTCATCAGCTATTAGGCAAGCTTAATGAAGGACGATATTTCTTAAAATCATCTTGTTTTTTCGCTGATTTACAGTTGGTGCTTATAGGCTTGCACAATATTAAGTAATGTCTTTGTATGCATGTACTTTAAGGCCCTAAATTAATTGAACCCCGATAATTGCTGCTTGCAGCTATATTTATCATCATTACTGAAAATTTGCATGCAGTGTCTTTGTCATAGGTTCCATCACTCTTTTTGAGGACAGTCGTGCATCTCGAAAAACATGGCCGCCATTGACCAATTAAATTTCAGCAGCTATTAGATAAGGTTATCAAAGGCCCATCAGAACTAATCTTGGTGGACCTGTTTGCCTCTTAACAACTTTGAATTTGGGAGGAGGGGCATCACGTTTTTATTGCACGTAAATGGTTTCATATAACGCAGTGTTTCACACAAACACAAGTACTTCATACCATTTGACAGACCTTTGATTCTGAAAAGTTTGCCTCAAGAATGAATGGTGTCAGTCAAATCGTTCGTTAAATATTTGAGATTATTTCTAAAAAGTACTTTTGAGAACTAGTCCTAGGTTTTTCTCTCAACCGAAATAAAAACAGTGCTGGACAATTGTTTGGATTCCTTAGATCAATAATTATCAAAAAAGTTTAACTTTATTCACTGCCTTCACAGAAAGCAAAAAGTGAAATGGCTATAACTCTTGAATGGAATTAGATATTTTGACCAGACTTGGTAAACTTATGTAACTTAACCTCAATCTGAGGTCACATGCACATAATGGCAGAGCTTGGCCATGTGGTACTGCAGTAACAGGACAAAACATGAAATTGGCGCTAAATATGCAACCATTGGTCCAATCAACTTGAAATCTTGAACAAAGTGTCTTTGTCCAAGGTCCCATCAATGCCTATGTGGACATTTGTGAATTTTGAACAACATGGCTGCCATCAGCCAATCGTAAAGTGCTTGAACCCGATAACTGCTGCTTGCAGCTATATTTAGGGGTCTAAGCATGACGTGCTATTTGTACCGATTTTCTGAAAAACCTAAAAGAATTTATCTCGTCCTAGGCCGTTTGTCCGATTCACACAAAATTAGGTATCTAACCCTAGGTATCTTGAGATATTTTAGACAAAAACTGCACAAAACTTTTATTGAATCGTTGTGGAGATATAGACCCATATATTTTTGGGTGTCACAATTAATAAGTAATTGGCTTATATCTTGTGAACGCAATGTTCAAACCTCATGAAACTTGGTACAACTGGAAAGTCTGAGAAAACCTGCCAAATTTCATGAATTTCTGATGTTCGGGGACCAACAGCAAATTTTATATTATCAGCCATTTAACTCAAGGGCTGTAATGCTAATGTTGCCCACAAGAAGGAGCCACAGGATAATACATCTAATAATCTAAAAGAAGTCTAATCTTTTTCCATCAGTTTGAATGGCTGAATAATTCAACATTTAATTAAAAAATATATGCATAGAAATTTGATTAAATGCATAGAACCATGGAACTCCAACAATATCGCCCGAGTTTTATCAAATTAGTTCTCAAACAAACATCTGAAATGCTCAAAGATGATTAAATGTTCATTTCTGTCTTAATTCTGAAAACAAAATTAGCAGTGTCATATTAGCAGACAGGATTAAATATTGCTGTCCATTTAAAATGAAGACAATATTATTGTCTTTCTAATATATATATATATATATATATATATATATATATATATATATATTTGTGTAGAATAAAAAAATGAACACTTATGTGCTGAGGTGCAAGCATAAAAAGTGTTCATACAAAGAGCCCATTCTCATATAGCACATGCAATTCTTTTCACTCTTCCACTAGACTCTCAGCCTCCTCCCACTTTCCGCTCCCTCTCTCTGGACTACTAACCATACACCCCTACCATCAATTATGCTGTTCATCAAGGACTCCAAAAATAGACGAGCACGAAAAATGAACGACCACGAGCTATTGTGTGCAGATTCCACTATCACAGTGACTGTGTTGACATTTTACGCAGAGCGAGAGAGCTCCAGCAGATTAAAGTGTGGGATTTGACCATCTCCGTTTTCCCTGACTACACAGCCAAGATAGCACGGGCCCGGGCCGCATTTAACGAGGTTCGGCGTCAACTTCGTGGTATTGAGAGCGCTCGCTATGGAAAACTTCACCCAGCTCGGCTTTGCATTACATATAACGGTGTTCAGAAGGACTTTATTTCAGCAGGAGACCATGTTAAACTCTTGATATCGGGTGAACTGCATCACCTACACAGTGGAGTCTTTTTCGCTCTTCTTTTATTTTTATTTTTTAAACTCGGCCTTCCAGCTCTACAGAATTCGGATTTTTATTGAAGATATTGTCGTTGTTTTACTCCACCTAGATTTTGTGGACTTACTCCTCTTAAAATTTACTTCCGTATTAATGTGGTTCTCTGTTTTGAGGCTCTGCCCGGGTTAGAGTTTCTGTTTATTTAATTTTATTAGTGTTATCTCCTTGGCTTTACGTGCTACACTGTTATATTATTTGTTACAAGTATTTAAAAGGTAAGGACATTATATTTATTATTGTGTGCAGACTGTTTATCAGACTTGGTAATTTTATTGGTTAGGTCATCTTACTCTCCGAGTTGTTTTCACATTGTGGACAACGTTTGGTTTTTGTAGGATACACTGCTCTCTCATTTGTTTATGGAGACTTTGGGTGTGTGGGTGTTTGGAGGATTGTGAGAGTAAGCAGAACATGCCAATGCTTTGAAGGATGTAATGTTATTTAATTGCGAATCTGTTTTTAGAGGATTTAAACCTAACATGGTGAACAAATTATATTATAGAATTCAGGCAATTTTACTGGGGTTATCTCATACAGTGTAGCAAGTAATAATCTGGAAAGACCTTTGTAATATCAAAGTCTAAAACTGGATTTAAAGAGAAGCAAATTAGTAAATGAATCACATGTAAATGAATCATATGCAAATGAATCACATGAAAATGTATCACTTGAATATGAATCTCATTCCCAGGATGCATTCCCACTGCTATGATGGACAAATATCTGGGCAAACCTATCCCGATGGGGAAACGGACTTCGACACAACAACTGTTATTACCAGAACACATCTTTTTTTACCAACGCATATCAGTATAGTTTACAACTGTTTTACTAGATCTTCAAATTGTGACAAATTGTTTTAGTGAAGCACACACCTGTTACATTTCATATAATGTGTTCATATGAGAGTCAGCTCAGTTGCTAAAAGAATGTTACTATCGAGTGCTGATATCAATATTATCATATAAAAAGTTATTTCTCACCTTTGAACCATATTGGTTGAGACTCTCAAAGCTCACTCTCTTAGCAAGGGAAATGCAGGCAATGCGGCGAGGCTGGGTACAGGCTATATGGTTAAAGCCAGATGCCAGCAGGTACTGGGGCACCTGTGTGGACTTCCCACAACCGGTGTCTCCAGCCACCACCACCACTGGGTGGGTTTGGACCAGCTCCACAAACCGGTCACGGTAGTGGAAGATGGGCAGGCTCTTCTGCTCATGTTGCAGCTTGACAAGTTTACAGAAGCTCTGCTTCTGAGTGAAGTCTAGAAAATGAAGCAGAGCAAGACGACAGTTTGTGACATCCTGGCTGCTTGGGTCGGTCGGGTAGTTCCTCTGTCGCCTGCCATGGAAGCCTCCGAGACGATCCTCCATGTCGCTGATGCTTACAAAGACGTTGATCCTGTATCGGGCATCGTATTCTTTTGGGAGCCCAAGATCCACTGTGTCCCTTTCACGCGTCTTATGTAACTCTGCCATACTTTTGCTGGGTTTTGAGTCCTCGGTCTCCTTTTTGGCTTTAAACCGCTGAAAGCGCTCAAAGAAAGCCCAAAACTCCGTATGTTCAATACTTTTCGCCTGAATGTAGTCGTGCTGGCGAAAAAAGATCTCATCCATCCTGGCACGACACTCTGGACTATTCCAGTCCCAGCCCCGGATGCTCTCAGACATTTCTGCCTGCTAGAACGCTAACGTGAAACTCACAACAGCAAAAATTATAAATAACTGTCAAACTGATGTATGCTTATATTTTCGTGATAAAAAAAAAGGTACTACGATCTATCCAGACTGACGGACATCCACGTTGGTTCTACTTTGAATCTTTTTAAAAGTTGCAAATTACGTAGTTGTATTTAGGCGAACATCTCGATAACCTAATAAATTCCACAACACATGACTGTAGCGCTTTGATGCCAGACACTATATCGTGTTTGGTTCGTTCATAAACACGTAGCCAATGACATCATACGCTTCGTTTCCGCACACAGCCACACGATTGTTTGGAACTTGATTACAAAGACCATCGTGTACATTACGGTGGTGTAAATAATACACGGGGGAGCCCAATGAGTTCTAAAATCTGCCCGTGACTCACCTCCCCCGTCTACAAAAAGCGATTAAACCACGCGTACTCGACACTGTGCACTGGAGTAAGCTGAAACAGGTTGTACTGACTGAGCTACAACCTGCACAGTGTTGTGTTTTTTTTGTTTGTTTGTTGTTTTTTTTCCCCCTTCTTCTTCTTCTTCTTCTTCTTCGAGTTTAATGACGGTTGGAAAACAAACGTTAAGTGCATTCCCGCCACCTACTGGGTTGGAGTGTAGAACATTGAGAAGAGAAACAAAACAACAACAACAACAAAAACAAATCCTATTAAACTGTCCTACTTTCTTTAAATATCTAAATACCGCATTATATATTTTATGCTTATCCAAACCATTATGCAGCCGTTTTTTAAGTAATAATTTTCCTATTCCTATTTTCCTTACTTCGTTTAGCAAATGTGTCCTTTCTCTTTTAAAAAGCATTACAACATAGTAAAACATGCTCACTAGTTTCTGCTAATCTACATTTACTGCAATTTCCAGACTCATGTTATCTGATTAGAGGTAATTTAAAGCTGTATGACCAGGGCAAAGTCTTATAATTATTTATAATTGTGTCTTTTCTTCTATTACCAACCTGATATTGAACATGATACAGATGTCTTCCTCTTTTGTCTTTATCCCAAACTTCTTGCCACTTTCTTTTTATAACCATTTGGATTATTGCCGTAACTTCTGCTTTACTTAAAGGGATTTTCATTTCTATATTAGAGAATTTCAGAGCTTGCTTTACCAGGTGATCTACCCCCCTCATTTCCTTCTACCCCTGCATGTGATGGAACCAAAAGAAAGCATATCTTAACACCTAAGGTTTTAACTGTAAATAAACTTAGAAGTATGTCATACAAGATGTCTTGTCTGGAAGATCTTCCGGTTAATAAACAAGATAGTGCAGAAAATGAGTCTGAGCAGATCACCATCTCAAAATCGAGCATCCTCCACCCATTTAATAGCTAATAGGATTGCTACTATCTCTATTATTGCTACTATGCTACTATTGCTACTATGTTGAGAATACTCTTACTTGATCAGAACTACTTTTTGCAATTTTGGAATAAATACAGCTGCTTCAGCTTGACCAGTTTCTGGATCTTTAGAGCCATTGGTCAATATTGAAAACATTGGGTAGAATTTCAGCTCTGGGTACTGATTGACCACTTCTTATTTTTGACATTACTCTGTTTTTTTTTATCATTACCTACTTCTTGTAAATGAATGTCCCCTAAAGACATAGGAATAACTAAAGGGGAATAGGTGATACCACCACTGTAGGCCTCATATCCATTTTAGACAATCACAAGGACTGGACTTCTTTTTCATGCTCATGCTCATACTCATGCTCCCAGCAGTTCACCAATATCTTTTTGACTGGATGAGTCTCACTACGACCTTTTATTGACATCCTGCGTGCCAACAATAATTTTCATCTTCAGATGTCAAGAGGCATTTCACACATTTCAATTTTTAGAGCAGGGATGGATGTAGATCTAAGAGCCCCACAACATAAACATAATGCCTGGTATTGTATTGCATCAACTTTTTTAAAGCAGTATTTTAGATGCAGATCCATATACTGTACACCCATAATCTATTGTAGACCTAATCAGCACACAATATATCCTCTTCAACAACTGATGTCTGGCACCCTAATCTACCATGATTAAACATCTTATATATTTATTACATTTGTCAACTATTTTCTTTATGTGAACTGCAAATTTGAGTCTTGGGTCTAGCCACACCCCCAGGAATCTTATTGCTGACTCTTACTCCCAATAATGTCCATATAGCTTCAACCTCACGGTAGGGTTGATTATCTTTTTTGAGAAGCAAATAACCTGTGTTTTTGATACAGAGAGGAGAAATCCCCATTTATCAGCCCACTTTCTACATCATTTATTGACTTCAGCATACTCTTAATTATATATGATACATTCTTCCCTCTTTTCCATAAAGCACCATCATCTGCAACTAGAGACATCTTGAACCCTGTACCCACATTGGAGAACACATCATTAATCACTACATTTAAAAGGATAGGACTGCATACACTACCTTGAGGGGTGCCGTTTTCTATGTTGTACACATTTGAGTAAGTAGATCCCACCCTAACTTGTATCATTCTGTCAAACAGAAAGTTATATTATTATTATTATTATTATTATTATTATTATTATTATTATTATTACTACTACTATTATTAATACATTTTATTTTAAAAAGTGCCTTTCACAATACAATTTTGTGAATACAATTCACGAAACACTAAAGCAAAATATTATATATAAACAATTATACATATGCACATATATACATTATGCATTATACATAAAACTCTAGAACACATATTATAATTAAGTATTATGTAACCATGTCACAGAGAATGAGTTTTTATAGAACTTTTGAATCTTGAAATGTATTCACAGTTGCGAATGTGATGGGGAAGTGAATTCCAGAGCTTAGGGGCAATGTGACTAAAGGCTTTTCCACCCACACAGCAAATTGAGCAGAGTTAAATTTTTGGTGTTGATGAACAGTGAGTCAGTATATCTCTACCTGGAATTGATCTAACTCTGTATGTTGTCTAATCTGTTAGATTTCACACTGTAGCACGAAAGAGTTGGTGTCAAAATGGAGTGTTATAACTGTTTTCTAGAAATCAACTCTGATAGTGTTACCGCTATGGTGGAACGCACCATTAGGAGTGACTGACCTAGATCAGGCTGGTTGCTGATTCATCCGTCCTTCTGGCGGGAGTTAGGTTAACGGACCCCTCCCTTAATTCTAGTGGAATGCACAGCAGGTGGAAGGAAGGATATTTTGTGGAAGAAGACTTTGTGTCGGTAAGTAACAGTTTATTAGATGACCCAATGCGCGCTATTGTTATAAACAGATGAAAATACGTATTTAGACTTAGGTATGATTGTTTATAGTCACTGCAAGGACGAGCAACAGTAAAGCTAGAGCCGACAAACTAACGTTACCTAATGTTAACATTAGCTAACGTTATCATTAGCTCCTAATTGTCTGGCAAGCTAACGTTAGCTAGAGTTTGTTTCTTCTACTTTCATCCGGTTTCTGATTACTGGTCTATAAGTGAACTAAATGGAAATCTCATTGAGTTTGCAAAGTTTGCCAATGTCAATTATGTGACGTTACATCAGTTATCTTAACAGACTTTTGAATAAGAGAACAGCTAAAATTAGTTAGATAATTAGCTAAAGTTAGTCAAGAACCTGCCCCCACGTGTTAGCTGCATGGAAGCAAAGATCCTGATATGAGGACTGGGCATATCAAACTTAAATTCAGATTATCAGACATGTGTGGGTAGTTAATTTGAAGTTAGGAAAGTAAATTTGAAGGACTCATTCACAAAGAGGTTTTTCATGCATACTAAAGGCATTTTCACGCGGGAAGCCACACCGCTAGTATTCAGTTCATTTTCAAGGGGAAGTGGGCAGGTCGGTGGCGGTAACGTTACAGCAGTCCCGAGAGAGTTGGTACTAGTGCACAAAGAGCACGTCCGCCTGCCTCCAAAATGAACAATGTTAAACTATAGAGGTGCAGGAATTACAGCCAAACCAACTGACAAATGAATGCGATTGTCCTCAAATTATCAATTTTCATCTCACTTTTCATAAGCAAGCAATAATCTACCTGACAGACAGAAAATGTGTTAAATTTGCTGATGTGTTTATTACATGTTTTGACATGAATTCACATTGCGCAATGCACTTTTGTGTAACAATGTCTTGTTTTAGAGAGGCATTATAACTTGGCTCCTATTTGGACTGTGTTGGCCTGGCTTGATTAACAAATAGTTATTCTATATCCTTTTACAGGAAATGCTGGCGAAAGTGGAGATAGGAGGAGGGCAGAAATATATTAAAGTTCCACAGACTGATGAAGTTCCTTTGAGAAGTTCCTTCAAGAAGATTTGTAGTTTATTTATGGGAATATTTTGCATTTAATGCTGTTATCACTGTAGTTGAATATGCAATATTACAGATTCTCTAAATAAAGAGTTTGCAAGTGCTATAGTGCTAGCATATGAATTACAAAAATGGTTCTGTCAGCAAACAAAAAATGGTCTCCATGCCTATTTAATATTGTATTATTGCAATGTACTGTACTTTTTATTCTCCTAGTAACAGATAAGTTTAGTCTGCAGCCAGACAGTTTCAGTGAGGGCCAGCTCTCAGTCACTGATGTGTCAGGAACAGAGGTGGATGGAGATGTCTTTGATGAACTTGTCAAGTCAGGTGTCTTGACCTTCAAGGTCCCCTTACCAGTAATGAATAAAGATGTGAAGGTATGGGAAAAGGCAGGGGTTTGATGAGGTATCACAGGTAGTGTAAACTAAGAGGCATATAGTGTGTTGTATAAAATATCTTTTTGAGGGACCTCAAAATATTATCATTTGCTATACTATTGATCATTATGTTAAGTACATCTTATTCGTATATGGAAAGTACTTAATGAAGATAATATACTTTATAGTTTTTTATGTAACCATTCAAGTATTTGTTGAAATGCTTTTGTTACTGATAAATACATCCATCCATCCATCCATCCATCTTTAACCGCTTACTCCTTTTCAGGGTCGCGGGGGAACCTGGAGCCTATCCCAGGGAGCATCGGGCACAAGGCGGGGTACACCCTGGACAGGGTGCCAGTCCATCGCAGGGCACTGATAAATACATGTATATTTAAATTGATTTTGCTCTGTCTGCGATTTTGTAGATCTGGATGTTCAGCTGGTCTCAGATCAAGCATCCTCCTCTGTACTGACTGGACCAGAATGGACCAGAATGAAGCAAGACAGGTAAGCTTTGAATAAATGCATTTAAAATCCTCAATTACATAATTGTTTATTGTGACACTTTTTCCATACCTCCAAGATCCTTTCTGTAAACATGGATACGTAAGTTCTTGTATTCTGTCTGAAAACCCAAACCAGCGTGTGTTTTTATATTTTCTTCCCTTTTATAGTTTTAAAGTTAAAATGATCTTGTTTTAGATGAGTGTTTATAGGTTGCTCAGCTTTGTATTTTCCACTTGTTTTTGTAATGTTATATAGTCATTGTGTGAACTTATTGTGTTGAGTAATTCATTCTTGAAGCCTTGCACGAGATGCCTCTGTTTGGGTATTTTCTTAAACAGGAACACTACTATGATCCTGAGGGTAATACTGGCTTCATTGCATGGAGGATCAAGACAGTTCAACGTAACACCTGTGCTGCCTCCCGGTGTCATTCCAAGACTGTTCTTCAGGATGGTCCAAAAACCAGACGAGAATCTCTGTTAACCTGTCAACAGCTATTTGGTGAGGAGTGCAGGGAGGCGATATCTACAATACGATATTCTACTGATGAATCTGTGGTTAAAGAGAAGATCAGAGCAACTTTCCAGTATCGACAGAAGATGGTCAGTGAGGATGCATCATCTTCAATCCTGGATTTGTTCCCTCGTTTTCTTGATGTACCTGGATTGGTAAGAAAATCTTTAGCTTTGGAAGTAGTTTTGAAAAGGAAATTACCTTCTCTGTAGTTATTAAATTAGTTCACTGGTACAGTAGAGAAAAGGAGTTGTTCAATTATCACCATAACAACAACAGGCCGGTCCAAACTGAGAAATTCAACTTTCTAATCTTTTATATCCCAAATGTATGCATAAATCTTAATTTTTAGTATTTGACCTTTCATCCATTTATGTCCGTTATGTTTAAACCTGTATAAACCTTGTTTATAGATCGACCAGGATTTATCCATGATGTTTGGTGACGAAGTGTCTCAGAAGTTCCTGGCAAAGTGGTCAACATTCTTCAAGCCAAAAATCATTGCAGACTGCAAGACTCTTAAGAATATGGGCGAGCTGCTGTCAGGAACTGAACCTGAATCTGAGGACTACACTGGTCAGTATAAACTGTTTTGTATTTTAAAAATATTCCAGTCTTTAAAAAAATAATTAAAGAGAGATCATTTAATTATTTTGTGATGTCTTTAGGATGGGACAGCGATATGTCCTTTTGCTGCTGCATCTGCTCCCTCCAAACTCAAGAGGCCAGGAAAAAAACATCCAAGATCAGTTCACCTCAAGCAACCAGCCATCTTGTGAGATATCTTAAGGTATGCAAAAGTTAATATTTAAACATCAGATCTTAATTTTAGGAATTCTTGAGGTGTAGATTATTTTGGGATTCTGAGACCTGCATCTCATTTTGCTTACTCCACCTGCAAACAAGTTGTGACGGTACTAGTGATAATGTAAAAAACATGCAAAGAGTTTTATTTTCATATTTATTTTATGTCCCTTTGCTGACCTACAGGAAGGAGCCAGTGTGACTACCTTCATTGAGAGTGCTGACACAAGACAACCATTCCTCCTCTGCATCAGTGAGCGAAAGAAGGATATCCAAAAGTTCTCCGATATTATTAACCAAAAACCGATCCCATGTAAGGCGCACACATCAGTGGCAGCTTTTGATGAACTATTCAAAGCTCACTATATCTTCAGTCTCTCATATGATGAAGCTCTTTGTAATTTCTACACATTTATCCAAACCACTATCTATAACATCGATGTCAGAAGAGCAAAGGAGAGCCCGCGTGTTAAAGAACTTTGAGCAAGATTGCTGCAGCGAGATTAACAACCTTGAAGATGTTCACATGTTTTGTATGTAAAGCACACCTCAGAACTTGTTTAGTTCTTTGTCAACATTTAAAATTTCAACATGGTTTATATCTTAGGAAAAAGTTACGTTTAAAATGTGGAGAGCCAGGTTGCCCGTTATCATTTTGTACTTATAGTGGCTTCCGAAAACACCTCAGCAAGGTACATAGTCACACTATGGATCAAGAGATTGATACTAATCAGGATCTTTCCACTCAGGGAGAATATGAGGCGGAATGTTCAAATGATTGCCCAAATTCTGTTGCAACTTTACATACTTCACAAAGTTCTTTTGTTACAAGTCAGCTATCTTCAATGTTTGGATCAATTGTTGCTCATTTGCAAGCATCAGGTCTTTCTGAAAGTGCTGTCCAAACAATTGTTTGTCCACTGGAAGTTGTTGATGATGTTAAAAGCCAAGCAAAAGATGTAGTTCTTAAAATTGTTACTCCTGAAAGTACAAGTTCACAAAATTGTAGAAGAATAGAACACTGTTTTGATCAATTAGGTAATCCTTTTTCAGCATTAAACACTGAGTCAAAGAGGCATAAATATTATGATGAGAAATGGGAAATAGTTGAACCTAAAGAATGTGTTCTTGGGGTGAGAATGGATTTGCGCAGAGATAGAACTACAGGTATCTATAGTCAGGTTCCCGTAACGGACAAGTGCATGTATGTACCCATTGTGGGTACACTGAAATCCATATTCAAAAACAGTCAAATTAGAGAGAGCTTTTTACAGGACAAACAGAGTGGAATTGGAGTTTACAAAGACATTAATGATGGGTCGTATTTCCAAAACCATGCACTGTTCTCGCAGCAAAAGCACGCTTTACAGATTCTACTCTATTACGGCGATTTTGAAATTGCTAACCCTCTAGGTTCCAAGAGGGGGATCCACAAACTTGGTTGTATCTATTTTACTCTAAAAAATCTTCCACCCAAGTGTAACTTGGTACTGATTAATGTACATCTTGCAGCTCTATTCTACATGGAAGATCTTAAGACATATGGTTTGATGTGATACTAAAGCCCCTTATTGATGACTAGAAAATCTTAGAAACCGAAGGCATACAGCTTCCTTGTTTTGAACAACCATTGTTTGGCTCAGTAATTCAAGTAACAGGAGATCATTTGGCTTTAAATGACTTGCTGGGATTTGTGGAATCTTTCAGTTCAACTAATTTCTGTAGGTTTTGTTAAGGAAGAAGTTCAATCTGTATTTACTGAAGATCATTCTGGGTTAATTTTCCGTTCCAAAGAGGTTCATACTGAACATTGTAAGGCACTAAATGAAAATCCTAAACTGCGGTCAATATGTGGTGTCAAAAAGTCAAGTGTGCTCAATTCATTACCGTATCAGTACCATTGCACTGATAACTATGCTGTTGACATCATGCATGAGCTGCTAGAGGGTGTGGTACAGTATGAACTTAAGCTGGTTTTTGAGTACCTTGTTAAACAGGACTATGTCTCTTTGAACACATTGTCAGATAGGATACAGAGCTTTAATTATGGTTACACAGACCGTAAAAACAAACCAAGTGGGGTAAAAATGGATAATAAGAGCAAACACCTGGGTTTGAATGCCATACAGTCCTGGTGTCTTCTGCGCAACACTCCACTGATATTTGGTTATGTCACAACAATCACTGGAACTTTCTCCTGCTTTTGTCAATGTAGTGTTCTCCTATCATAACTGATGGGATGATGTGTTACTTAAAACATCTGATCTGTGATCACCATACTCTATTCAAAGAATTGTTTCCTGACAAGAGGTTGATTCCCAAGCACCACTTGATGATACACTATCCAAGATGCATAAAAAAAATTGGCCCTCTTATCCATATGTGGTGCATGTGATTTGAAGCTAAGCACCATATTTTCAAAAGATGTGGCAAAAATTTCAAGAATCTCATTAAACCATTAGTAAAGCAACATCAAATTCAGTTGGGATTTAACTATGAAAATTATTGTTTTAGAAGGTTTGAATTTGGTCCTAAAACATCAAAAACCATCTGTGACTTGCAAGGTGGGGAAGAACTCAGACAGACATTATATTTTTGAAGCCTATTTGAGTGTTACAAGTACAAAGTGGGTCAGACATTATGGTACTGAGTATCAGGTTGGTTTGTTCATATGCACTGGATGTACTTATGATCTCCCTGTGTTCAAAAAGATCTGTGAAATAATAATATATGAAGAGAGTGCTTTCAAAATTTCCTGTAATGTAAAAACAATGTATTATGATAACCACTTCAATGCATACTGTATAGAAAATGACCAAATGGATGAGTTTTCTGTCATCTCTGTGAATGAACTGACACATTTTAGGCCATTTGACAAGCAGTGCTCTAATGAGAATAATCAAAGAGAGTACATAGTGCCCAATTGTTATATTTAGAAAGACTTGACTTGAGGGATCAGTAATGTTAACACCCTTGAAAAAATAAAACTATTATAAAGCAATCAACTTGTATTTTTTTCTTTATTTGCCTTTTAGATTGGTAATCATTTAAATGTAATTTTAATTGTGAAGTAGCATATTAACACTTTATAGTGTTAGAGGCAACTCATTTTATAGTATACAATTAACACTATGACAGTTAATGAATTACTCCTATGAGAATTAATTTCTAACAATACACACTGGTGTTGAGAAACTAACACTTGAGGAGTGTTAAATTTCAACTATACAAAGAGTTGATGTGAACTCTATTAAAGTGTCAAAATGCCAACGCTTTAAAAGTGTTGAAATGAACTCCAATAGAGTTGATTTGTTTCTGTGGATTTTGCTGTGCATGGTGCTAAAGTTCATGTCCGGTATTGCTATTAGACCTGCTGAGGAGGATCGCAGTAAGTGGAGAGTGGTGTAGTTCTCTAAGAGGTTAGTGAGGTAAGAGGGAGCATAATTATGTACGGCCAGTGAAGTTGGATGAGCAGAGGTGTTACATGGCTGGTTGATTTGGAGCATGTAATGATCCTTGCTGCAGAGTTTTGAATTATTTGGAGCCAGTGAAGTAGTTTATTAGGGATGCCAGACAGCATGGAATTGCAGTAGTCAGTGTGGGATGTGCAGTATCTCACAACAGTGAGTACACCCCTCACATTTTTGTAAAGATTTGATTATACCTTTTCATGTGACAACACTGAAGAAATGACACTTTGCTACAATGTAAAGTAGTGAGTGTACAGCTTGTATAACAGTGTAAATTTGCTGTCCCCTCAAAATAACTCAACACACAGCCATTAATGTCTAAACCGCTGGCAACAAAAGTGAGTACACCCCTAAGTGAAAATGTCCAAATTGGGCCCAAAGTGTCAATATTTTGTATGGCCACCATTATTTTCCAGCACTGCCTTAACCCTCTTGGGCATGGAGTTCACCAGAGCTTCACAGGTTGCCACTGGAGTCCTCTTCCACTCCTCCATGACGACATCACAGAGCTGTTGGATGTTAGAGACCTTGTGCTACTCCACCTTCCATTTGAGGATGCCCTACAGATGCTCAATAGGGTTTAGGTCTGGAGACATGCTTGGCCAGTCCATCACCTTCACCCTCAGCTTTTTTAGCAAGGCAGTGGTCGTCTTGAAGGTGTGTTTGGGGTCGTTAACATGCTGGAATACTGCACTGGGTATCATGCTCTGCTTCAGTATGTCACAGTACATGTTGGCATTCATGGTTCCCTCAATGAACTGTATCTCCCCAGTGCCAGCAGCACTCATGCAGCCCCAGACGATGACACTCCCACCTCCATGCTTGACTGTAGGCAAGACACACTTGTCTTTGTACTCCTCACCTGGTTGCCGCCACACTTGACACCATCTGAACCAAATAAGTTTATCTTGGTCTCAACAGACCACAGGACATGGTTCCAGTAATCCATGTCCTTAGTCTGCTTGTCTTCAGCAAACTGTTTGCGGGCTTTCTTGTGCATCATCTTTAGAAGAGGCTTCCTTCTGGGACGACAGCCATGCAGACCAATTTGATGCAGTGTGCAGCATACAGTCTGAGCACTGACAGGCTGCCCCCCCCCCCACCCCTTCAACCTCTGCAGCAATGCTGCTAGCCCTCATATGTCTATTTCCCAAAGACGGCCTCTGGATATGACGCTGAGCACGTGCACTCAACTTCTTTGGTCGACAATGGCGAGGCCTGTTCTGAGTGGAACCTGTCCTGTTAAACCGCTGTATGGTCGTGGCCACCGTGCTACAGCTCAGCGTCAGGGTCTTGGCAATCTTCTTATAGCCTAGGCCATCTTTATGTAGAGCAACAATTCTTTTTTTCAGATCCTCAGAGAATTCTTTGCCATGAGGTGCCATGTTGAACTTCCAGTGACCAGTATGAGGGAGTGTGAGAGCAATGACACCAAATTTAACACACCTGCTCCCCATTCACACCTGAGACCTTGTAACATTAGCAAGTCACATGACACCGGGGAGGGAAAATGGCTAATTGGGCAGAATTCGGACATTTTCACTTAGGGTGTACTCACTTTTGTTGCCAGCGGTTTAGACATTAATGGCTGTGTGTTGAGTTATTTTGAGGGGACAGCAAATTTACACTGTTATACAAGCTGTACACTCACTACTTTACATTGTAGCAAAGTGTCATTTCTTCAGTGTTGTCACATGAAAAGATATAATCAAATATTTACCAGAATGTGAGGGGTGTACTCACTTTTGTGAGATACTGTAACATAAGCATTGACCAAGACTTCTGTGCTGTGTTGAGTGACGGATGGGCATAGTCTTGCAGTGTTCCATAGATGGAAAAAGGCACTGCAAGAAACATTGTTTATGTGTGCAGCAAATGAGAAAGTGCTATGTAAAATGACACTAGGCTCTTAACCTGAGTGGAGCATGGTATAGTGCAGCCGTCAATGGAGAGGGTGAAGGTGTTTCAAGTGCTGTTTTAGAGCCAACAATGAGTAGCTCAGTCTTATTACAGTTTAATTTCAGATTGTTCTTAGTCATCCATAAGTTGATGTCATGAAGACAGGCTATGATCATACTGGGAGGAAGAGAGGCTGAGGGCATTGTGGAATGTGTAAAGCTGAGTATTGTCAGCATAGCAGTGAAAGTGAACACCATGATTTCAAAGGCTATTACCAAGTGGGAGGAGATAGATGATAAATAGGAGAGGCCCCAAAACTGAGCCCTGGGGAACCCCCTTGGTAGCAGCCAAGCTCTCTGACTTGCAGCTTATTATTTGGACAAATTGTGTCCTGTCAGTTAGGTAGAACATGAACCACTGATGTACAATGCCAAGGACTCCAGTGTTAGCTAGATGTTCTAGAAGAATCCGATTAGAGATGGTGTCAAAGGCTGCACTGAGGTCTAGGAGGATGAGGATGGAGAGAAGTCCAGAATCAGCTGCGCAAAGGAGGTCATTGGTTATCTTAACCATGGCAGTTTCTGAGCTGTGTTTAGGATGAAATCCAGATTGGAATGGCTCAAACAGATTATAGTTTTTTAGGTGGTCCCAATAATTATTGAAGTCATCAGGATCGAGTCCTGGCTTTTTCAGTGTTGGTCTGACAATGGCAGTTTTTAATGAAGGGGGGACCACTCCACTGGTGAGAAAAGTGTTAATTATTGAGGTTATCAGAGGGGAGATAGAGGGCAGGCACACTTTAAGTAAGTTGGTTGGAGCAGGATCCAGTTGACAGGTGGAGGAATTGCACTTCATGATGAGATTCAAGACGTTACTTTCCACTGGGAGACTGAAATGATTAAATGCACTGGTATGTGGAGGGCCTGTAGTATTCAGGGAGCATGGTTCCTTTTGCTCATTAATGGAACAAGTCAATTGTTCATGAATGGTCCCAATTTTAGAGTGGAAAAAGTTCAGGATGGCCGAACAGCATTCATCAGAGAGATTCAGATGAATGGAGTTATCAGGTGGTTTAAGTAGTCCATTTATGGTGGAAAAAAGAGCTCTGGTGTTTCCTTCTCCCACACTGATGATATTATATATATAATATGATGTTTTTGCAACAGAAAGGGCATTTTTGTACTGAAGTATGTGATCAGAATACATCTCTTTATGTACACAGCCGTATGGGTGGCTGCGGCTCAGGTAGTAGAGCGGGTTGTCCACTAATCGTAGGGTTGGCGGTTTGATTCACGGCCCACATGACTCCACAACCCCAAGTTGCTCCTGATGGCAAGTTAGCACCTTGCATGGCAGCTCTGCTACCATTGGTGTGTGAGTGTGTGTGTGAATGGGTGAATGAGACACAGTGTAAAGCGCTTTGGATAAAAGCGCTATATAAATGCACCATTTACCACAAGACCAGTCCTTTTTTGATAACCGCTCCAGACACCGACCCATGGACGTCATCTGGTGGAGTTTAGATGCAGGTGTAGGTGCAGTGTGAACAAATGAAACGGTCTGAGTCTTCAGGGGAGCAAGACTGTTTAGTGCAGAAAACAAGCAGTAGTTGTAAGGGTTCACTAGATCCACTAATGAATCATTAGGAGCAGGGCAGGAATAGGAGTTTAATTAGAGCTGTAAACTCCTCTGGCTTGACCATTTTAATGTGGCATGACATGCAGAACTTTTGATTTGATGACAGGCAGGTAGGTGTCAAACAGCACAGCTTTGTGGTCTGAGATGGCTATTTCAGCAGCATTGATGTGGCAGGTGTTAAACTCGCCAGCGTCCCCATTACTAGGCAACCAATAAAGTATTGTATCCAAAAAAGTTATGTATCGAGTTAATCATTTTCCCTCCGATACCCATCTTATCCAATTTTATTAAGAGACCTTCTTTCTCTACCTCAAATATTTCTTTAGTAGCCCAATTTCACTTGGACTTCCTTATATTTGATTCCAAACATAATACCACGTCCATCGTTATCTGTCCTTCTGGAATCCACTCTTATTTTCCAGCATGTGACCAAAAATAACCATTCTTTCCATAATCTTGCACATATTAGAAGTTAAAGCAATGGGCCTATAGAAGCTTTAGTGTGATCCTTTCCAGGTTTTGCCACTGGGATAATTATCCCATGTTTTCAGCTTGCAGAAAGCGACCCTTTTCTCCAAATCTTATTAAAGAGGAATAGTAGTATACAGTATGAGAGATGTTTGACCATTTCATAGCACACATTGTCTTTCCCTGATGAAGCTTGTTTAACCCCTGCAATAGCCCACTTTAATTCATACATAGAGAAGTTAATATCTAAGGAACATCTGGCAGGCCCTTTATGTATTAGTTTGGATTGTCTCTTAGACACTGCTTTCTATATCTTCTCATTTCTCCTGGAATATTATAATTACTATACACTTTAACAAAAGTTTTAGCTAATATTTCAGCTTTTTCACCATCTGATATAACTATTACTCCTTTGAGTCCCTGGCATTTTCCATATCATGCCCCACAATGAACTAATTTCTGTTTCTTCACCTATACTATCACAATACTATCTATTGTTTTTTTTCTGACACCAGCTTGTGCTCTTTTATACTTAATGAAGTCTTTGAAAGCATAGGAGTTTCTAACTTTCCTAAGTGCATTGTTCCAAAATTGTATAGCTTTCTTAAATTTCCACATAGATAATTTTTATCTAAGTAAATTAAATTATACAGATACAGTCAGATTTTTTTTTTCGATGCAGGAAAAGGAGCAGTACATCTCCACAACGTGAATATCGCTTCAGAGCAACAAATTTCTCCAAGAACCAGGTTTCACTGCACTGTGTTGCTGTATTAATCGGTCACTACGCATCTGATAACAAAGAGCACTGTGAAGTGAGGTATGAATGAACCAGCTGGCACAATCTACTATGCTACTTTAAACAAATCGATTAATTATACCAAAAATTTGGAAGAAACAAAGAAACAGCTGTAATAAAAGTAAGGCTAGAAGATCTCTTCTGAGATCGTCAATATACCACCCTTGAGTAGAAACCCCACCTTCCCCAAGACTCCTCCCACATGATGTATAAATGAGTCTGATAACATATCGAGTCAAATCCTTCTAAGCATCAGCAAGCGATATGGCTCGTGAACCCGTTTTCTACAACTCTGTTTCTACCCTGGATGATGATGTGACCAGTTCAGGTTTTGAAGACAACGATATGGCTCGTGAACCCAGACCCATTTTATACAACTCTGATGCTACACTGGATGATGATGTGACCAGTTCGGGGTTTTTAGACAGAGAAAACCTAGGAAAAAGCAATTGGACTTATCTGTCAACGAATTATGAAACTGATGGGTGTATAACCAACACCGTGATAGCCATCATACATGCGGTTATGGGGGAACTGTTGGACAGAATTATTGATCAAGATCTGAAAGACAACTGCCACGGGTGCCCGATCGATCATCTGAGTCAGCTCCAACACTCATCACACATGTTTGTTCGATCCTGATGAATACTATATATACCTAAACGCCTACAGATTGCTGAAAAAACTTTTAAATTGTGGTTCAAATACACGTTGGCAAGAGGTCTGAAAATGTGTGGTATAAAACACACTCCATCCCTGGAAAAAATTCTAGGTATCGCCGAAGCCATCGTGTGTGAATGGTGAGATGAGCCTCACATCAAAACTGTTCTGAACGATGTCAATGAGAAAACTACAGACATTTCACTACACTACAGTTGTGGACTACTGGACCTTTCACTCATCTCTGGAACCCGCTGACCAGCCACATGGGAAACTTAAAAAAACGCCACATCTATTCTGACTGCGAGAAAAGCCTGAAGACCTCTGCTCTCCAAAAATTGCTGAAGAAATTTGTAAATACTGTGTCCTTTACACACTTGTGTGTATCAAGTTTTATCTTACAGGTTTTGCTCAAACTTTTGAATGTAAAACTACTCATGTATCAAAACCTATGTGTGATTTAAATTGTTTAGAATGGAAAATGTTGCTTTGATTGAATATTTCATACCGTGCTCACGTGTTCTGAGATAAAATGCTTAATCTACACCTGTGTTTGATCATTCTTGTCTTGACACTCGAAAATGACTGAACGATTGGTCAAGAATATATATTATAACAGAGAAATAGTTTGTACATATTGTAACCTTATTTTTGACAGGTCTAGGTCAAAGGTCAAAAGATACATATTCTTACTCTCTATATCTAGGTCAAAGGTCATGATCATTATATATATATATATATATATATATGTGTTAAGTTATGTTAAATCCGGATCACATACATTCCAGACACATATGTTCCCATACATGGTATGGCCATGTGTATTCCAGACACCCACACATGTTCTTTCTTTTCACATAGAATATGAAACACTCTGAGGTAGGTCTAGGTCATAAAATATATATATAGTTATGTTAAATCGGGTTCCCATACATTCCAGACACATATGTTACCATACATGGTATGGTCATGTCGGTTCCCATGCATTCCGGATAAACACAGACACACATGTTCTTTCCATTTACATAGAATATGAAACACTCCGAGGTAGGTCTAGGTCATAAAATATATATATAGTTATGTTAAATCCGGATCACATACATTCCAGACACAAATGTTCCCATACATGGTATGGCCATGCGTATTCCACACACACACACACACACACACACACACACACACGCACACACACACACACACAGAGACACTCGCATGCATACGAACCTGTCTACAAAAGTTGAGCACCCCCTCTAGGTTTTATAATACTCTGTACTTAGAACATTGTGTGCGAGCTTAAACATGGCTGACTCATGCCCTAATGCCCCGAAAAAAGCTCACCCTTTTTTGGGAAGAAAGAAAAAGTGTTAGATCATGAAAAGATTCAATATTGGGTAATGTCAAACGGATGAACAGCCGGGTTTTTATTCAATGCAGAAAAAGGAACCGCTTTGCTTTTCAAGTTCTCGGTCCCGGGTCACATCCACTGGACCCGCGCTACAGAGAGCTTAACTTTTAACGAGGGTGACTGGAAAAAGTTCAGAAAATGGTGCAAGGATTTTGACTACATTGTTAGAATGGACTTCTTTTCCCCGGATGCATACAGACGTAAATGGAACAGTACATCTCTGCAATGCAAATACTGCATCAGAGCAACAAATTTCTCCAAGAACCAGGTTTCACTGTACTGTGCTGCTGTATTAACCGGTGACGACACCCCTGATAACAAAGAGAACTGTGAAGTGAGGTATGACCGAACCAGCTGGCACAATCTGTAACGCTACTTCCATCAATTATTATCAAGAATTATTCCAAAAAATTGGAAGAGACAAAGAAATAACGGAAATAAAAGTAAGGTTAGAAGATCTCTTCTTCTGAGATCGTCAATATACTACTCTTGATCAGAAACTCCACCTTCCCCAAGACTCCTCCCGCACGCTATATAAATGAGTCTGAATACATATCGAGTCAAAATATTCTGAGCATCAACAAGCAATATGGCTTGTGAATTCAACCCCGTTTTCTACAACTCTGATGCTACCTTGTATGATGATGTGACCAGTTCCGGTTTTGAAGATGGCGAAAACCTAGGAAAAAGAAATCTGACCTATCTGACAACGAACAATGAAGCCCACGGGTGTATAACCAACACCGTGCTAGCCATCATACGTGCTGTTACGGGAGAACTGTTGGACAGAATTATCCAACAAGATCTGAAGGACAACTGCCACGGCTGCGCGATCGAACATCCGAGTCAACTCCAACACGCGTGTTTGTTCGATCCTGAAGAGTACTATCTGCACCTAAACACCTACAGATTGCTGAAAAAACTGTTTAAACCGTGGTTCAAATACACATTGGCAAGAGGTCTGAAACTGTGTGCTATCAAACACACTCCATCCCTGGAAAAAATTCTAGGTATCGCCGAAGCCATCGTGTGTGAATGGTGAGACGAGCCTCACATCAAAACCGTGTTGAACGAGGTCAAGGAGAAAACCAAAGACGTTTTCAACGAGCAGGTGTGTGAAGACGTTGTGAACTACTGGACCTTTCACTCATCTCTGGAACCCACTGACCTGCCACATACGTGGGAAACTTCAAAACAAGCCACGTCTATTCTGACTGCGAGAAAAGCCTGATGAAACAAAATGCTGAAGACATTCGTAAATAGCGTGTGTCCTTAACACATTGGTGTGTATCAAGTTTTATCTTACATGTATTGCTCAAACATTTGAATGTAAAACTAAACATGTATCTAAACCTGAGTGTGATATAAATTGTTTAGAATGGAAAATGTTACTTTGATTGAATATGTAATACCAAGCTCACGTGTTCTAAGATAAAATGCTTAATCTACACTGGTGTTTGATCATTCTTTGTCTTGACACTCGAAATAACTGAGCGATTGATGAAGACTATATATTATACACCGTCAGAACCTGGTTCATACGGTGGGGTTGAGAGTTTGCAAAGAGCTATTGTTGAGAAAATAGGTAAAAGAGCTAATGATACTGAAATAAAAAACTGGTTAACAGAGCAGGACCCATACAGTGTACATAAACCAGTATCTACTAAGTTTAAAAGAAACAAGGTTTTTGTGAAGAACATCGATGAACAATGGCAAGCTGATTTAGTCGATATGAGCAACTTGTCAGAGAGTAACGACAACGTGAAATTTATGATCATGTGTATAGATATTTTATCCAAATATGCCTGGGTACGTGTGTTACGAATCAAGACCGGACTCGAGGTAACTAAAGCTTTTGATTCCATTCTAAAGGAAGGTAGAGTCCCCCAAAAATTACAAACTGACCAAGGGAAGGAGTTTTTTAACAAAGATTTTCAAACATTAATGAAAAAACATGACATTGTTCACTTTGCTACGGGTACCGGGCAAAATCATCGGTGTATGAAAGGTTCAACAGAACGCTAAAGATGTGGAAATATTTTACCGCTTTTCACACGAGAAAATACATCGACATAGTCCAGGATCTGATTCAAGCGTTCAATCACAATTACCATTCCAGCATCAAAATGAAACCCGCCGAGGTCAACGAAGCCAATTCCTTCAGAGTATTTAAAACCCTCTACGGACTGTTCTCACCTAAATTAAAGAAACTAAAATTCAAGTTTAAAGTCGGTGATATCGTTAGAATTTCCCGTTTAAAAAGACAGTTTGAGAAAGGATACGAGCAAAACTTTATGGATGAATATTTTACAATCTCCGAACAGATACCGAGAGATCCCCCGGTATCTGGTAAATTACAAGACTATGATGGTGAAAAAATTTAGAGAACATTTTATGAACCCGAGTTACAAAAGATCATTATTGGGAAGGACAAGACGTTTAAAATTAAGAAAATCTTGTCTGAAAAGACCCAAAACCGGAAAAAAGTCTGCCTGGTGAAATGGGTGGGGTGGCCCGATAAATTTAATTCCTGGGTTCCGGTTGAAGATGTAGTTAACATAACAAAAGGATCGTCGTGAACAAAACTGAAAACTATATTCATTAAACCATGGAAGAGTGTGGATTCTTTGTGACCCTTCCAAGCAACGCGTCTTTGGATATTTACCCTAATAATAAGATCACGCACTACACTACTAAATTCGCCAAACCAATCGATTTGAACGGAATATGGGAAGTCTCGCTCGCGGAGGTTCAATATATCCAGAGTTGGTACTCGTTAACAGAGGAAGACAGTCTGTGTCATATTATTCAGAGGGATGGAAAGAAAACACAAAACAGTAACTTTAATATTACTCCAGGATATTATAAAAGTATCGATGAAGTGGTTAGTGAAATCAACAAAATCATAAAGAAATTGGAACTCGGAATAGAACTATTCTATAACCCTATGAAAAATAAAATACACATCGTATCCCAAAAACATTTTGCGTTCAAAGCTTATAGAAAATTAGCATATATGCTCGGTATGAACCCCGGTGTTCCGATAACGGCCCGAGAACCAGACCTGCCTAATCCCGCTGATACTCACGGAGGCTTTTACACGATGTATGTATACACAGACGTTATCGAGTATCAACGAGTTGGTGACAGTTTTGCCCCGTTACTGAGATGCGTACATATAACGGGTGAAAACAACAAAGTCATCACAATTACTTATGATAAGCTGCATTACGTACCTCTCACCAAGAACCACATTACCGATATAGTAATCGAAGTCAAAAAAGAACAAGCCTATACCTTTTAGTTACCTGAAATTTATAGCTAAACTACACTTTAGACTCGCTAAGCATTCGTTCCGTATGTAAAATGATGGATATGGGCTACGTTCATCCGCAGACCTACGTGGATTATTATGTCCACCAGGCTGGAAATGGCCTTCCGGGGTTTCAAGGTGCCCCCACCATGTATGGGTCGGGGCTAGGAGGACTGTTCAAGGGTCTTTTTAGAATGGTGGTTCCGTTCCTCAAAAGGGGATTTGCTATTGCAAAACCTCATTTAAAAACAGCGGCTAAAGGTTTCGTAAGCGACGTATTCAGCAACACTATGAGTAAGACACAAGCTCAGAATCAAGACGGAGCGACGCTTGCGTTGAATGCGCATAAAAAATCTAAAAGACTCCCAGGGCGTCGACACGTGATTCCGAATAAAAGACAAAAGGTTACTAAAATCAAGACCAGTGTGAAAAAGACTGAGCAGAGAGGCAACAGGCATCCTTCCATCTCTCACAAGAGAAATTGGCTGAACATTTTCTAACATCATGGCTTTCTTACACAGTCTATCCTCAGAGTGTACCAAGACAGAATTGGATATTTTCACATTACCTTATACCCAAACGAGTATCGAAAAGTACACTTATGTCGAAATACCTCCACTTTCCGCTCTTACGGACAACGGACCCCTGGAGTTCTACGTGGCTGGAAACGGGGAGGATTACCTCGACTTGAACAACACTTTTTTACATCTGGCTTGTAAAATCGTGAACCCCAACAGTTCCAATATAGCTAACGATGCAAAGGTTGGGGTCGTTAACTACCCCGTAGCCTCACTTTTTTCACAAGTGGATGTCATGCTCGGGGATCGTCTTATTTCTCAATCTAGCAGTACATACCCATACCGCGGCTACATTTGAAAGTCTTCTCAACTATGGAAAAGATACCTGGAAACACAATTTTGCACCAGGATATTCTACAAAGACACAGCTGGACATATGGACGACACAGACCCAGATGACCGAAACGAAGGTCTCAAAAAAAGGGCCAGTTTCAGTGCTTTCAAAGCAACACCTTTGACCTGATTGGACACATTCACTCTGATATATTTTTTCAGGATAAACTTTTACTGAACGGTATCGATTTGAGGATTAAAATGGTTCGCAGCAAAGCTGAATTCTGTTTGATGAAGGAAGGAAATGCAAATTTCAATCTGAAAATACTCAACACTTCTCTTTTTGTGAAGAAAGTAACTGTCTCACCGTCTGTAAAAATCGGTCACGGGCAAGCACTTCTCAGCGCCACAGCCAAGTACCCGATCGAAAGAGTCTGTTTGAAGACCTTCAGTCTAGCTGCAGGGAGCCGCATTTGCAGAGAACCTTTTCCTCTGCCCTTTACCTAAAACCATTATCTTTAGGATGGTAGACAATGATGCTTTCAGCGGGTCGTACAATAAAAACCCTTTTAATTTTAAACATTATGATGCAGAGTTTATCGCGCTCTACGTAGACGGTACTCAGTATCATGCAAAACCGTTTCAGCCTGTTTTTCAGTCCAGTAACATAGTCCGTGAATTCCATTCTTTAATTTTAGCATCAGGAAAGCAGCTGAAAGATCAGGCTTTGTCGATAAACAGAGAAGGATACCTGAACGGATATACTTTATTCGCATTCAAACTGAATCCTGATGATGATTGTGGGCAACATTTGTCATTAATAAAATCGGGAAATATGCGATTGGAACTCAGACTTCGTCAACCGCTTCCGAGCACGGTGAATCTAATCGTGTATGCCAGATTCGACAGTATTCTAGAAATAAACAACCGAAGAAACGTGCTCATCGATTACCAGTAACTCATGGATACCAGAGAACTAACGGAGGTTATGAGAAGTTATCCTGAAATAGATAAAATATTTCACGGCGTGATGGCCTGTGATGAGCTACCTACGAGTACGCTGAGAAAGTTTCCTGCTTTGTTCATCGTAAATACACATCCGAGACACATGCCGGGTGAGCACTGGCTAGCTTTATGCCTTATTGACGAAAACACCAGAGAATTTTTTGACTCGTACGGAAACCCTCCAGACTATGAACTCTTTCCTCGATCGATTCATTATTTTTTGACAAAGAACTGTTGTAAAATAAAATATAACCATGTACAAGTTCAAAACTTTACTTCAGTTTGCTGCGGGCAACACTGTGGGTTTTTTCTGTGTCACAAAGCTAAATGTTATTCGTTTAACCGTATTATGTCTATGTATAGCAAAGATTTAAATAGAAATGATAATGCTGTTGTGTCTTTTGTTAAAAAAATGTAACCTAGAGTAAATAAAAAGCATTCAATTACATGTGTACAATGTGTTAACTCTCTAGATATGTTACATTTGCATGTGTAGTGGATTGTTAAATGACGATGCTTCACAAGAAAATTGTTAAACAAAAGTTATTTTATTGAAATAAAGGGTAAGATAATATAACATTCGTTGTCCCTCGTCATTTCAAAAACCAAACCAGTCAGAACGGTTAAAAACGGGGGATTTGAAAACTGGTTCAGAATCATAGTCTTTGCTTTTAGGTGGGGAAACAAGGTGAGAGGTATCTTTAGATCTTTTTATGTCAGATAATTTGCGTCGAACACCTCCATTAGGTATTGCTGAAAAGGGTATATTTAGGTTGGCTACTGTCTGTAAGAACGCTTTCCAACCTAAAGGCCTCCGTTTGTCGGATACTCAATGAGGGGCAGTGAGATTTTTAAGCAAATCCACCATGTGAGATCCTTTGATAGTGTTTCCTTTAAAAATAAATTCACCGCTATTGTTCCACGCAGCACCGGGTTTAAAAGTTTTTCTATTACGTACGAAGCGTTTCTTTTGTTTCTCGCAGAAATGTTAGCGAGCACCTCTTGTACGATCTCGTCTTTGGGTGGTTCGGTCACTGCTGCTTCCGTTTTGCTTTCCGATATTTTAGGTAGGGACAGGGTCAATTGTGCGGTTTCCTGCTCTCCTAGTTTAACCAAGTTTAAAAAAATTTGCAGCACCGACGTATAGCGTTTCATCTTATCATAATCGTTCAGATCAGTCCTTGATAAAATACCTCGTATTGCATTGTCCAAGTTGTTTTCGACAGTCTTTCTTAATCTTTCCTTCTCTGCAGCGATGTTTCTAAGTTTATCGAGCTGATGTTGAGGGACTAAATACATTTTCTCCGCAGTCTCCTTGTTAATTGTTGCGGGATGCGATTAAGCTGCTTATAAAAGGAATGGCTACACTGAGCAAAGGCAGAAGAAATCCTCCGGATTGATTAATAACTTTCCTTTTTCTTTTTACAGACGCTCTTTTATCTGCAAATAATTTGATCCATTTTTTTTTTGTTTTTTTAAAACCCGGTACTGTTTTGTTGTCAGCAGTATGTTTCCCCTGAGTACGTTTAAAGCTAGTTCACATATGCTCAGGATGAGATCTGTGGGAGCATCACGTAATATATCTTTTCTCCTTTGGGGTGGAGACCTGTGTAATGAATTCAGCAATGGGAGGGATTTTTTCAATCGATCAGACATTTGTTGTTGATACTTTAAAGTGTTTTTTCTTCTTCGGAACATACACAACCGGTTTCTCTCCCGGAAACACCCCTGACTGGAGACGAAGTTCATCTGGTGTTTGTGCTTTCAGGTCAACAAATAAATACCCGTAAGGTCTAGAGACGGCATCGAGAAAGCATTCTAAAAAATACTTGCTGTTACCCGGATACATTTGTCGAGCCAGTATGCTGATCTGTAATTTATCTCTAGGGTTTTTAAAAAGAACCATGTAGTTGGTGTTCAGGTTGATTGTTCTACTGGTCTTGCCTTGAAAAAACAAGTTTTGAATGAGGTAGATAACGCTCAGATTTCTGTGGTGTGTGTATTTTGTAAAAGCCTTTTCTACGTCATCGTTTTTACTGGCGGATTCCATCAAGTCATCGATTACCAACAAGTTTTTTTTATTGGGAGGAAATAGTTCGTCATCACACAAAGAATCAGGGATTCCTTGACGAAATTTTATATTTATTCTGGTCATCAATTCATCGTACAGAGGTTTCCAACACATATAACACCAGACAATGTTTTCGGGACCTACCGACATTGCCTCTTTACAGTTTTCCAACAACATTTTGATAAAATAAGATTTTTCACTATTACTCAGTCCACACATGATACATGAAAAGGGAAGTTGCATCCTAGTGTCAAAAGCAGTCACGTTCATATTTTCCATTACAAAACACATCAACAGGAACTATATACACATATATACACGAATAATCTTAATATCCGTAAGGGAGAGTTGTAAAATCAGATAATAAAACACGCTTATCGTACACAACCCTGAACCTTTTCAACTGTGATTTGTTTCTCAAATGAAACATCTTTTTAACTCTCATGATTTGGTTATGCGTGGTTACGAGATGACCGGTTTGATCCGGATTTTTCACTCGCTCGTCCACCAGTTCTGTCAGTGATTTCAAATTGACAATTTCAGAATTGATACAATTTAAAGTAATGCCTTTAGCTTTCATGGTTGTTTTTCCTTTTACGGTTTTGTAACCGTAGGTTTTAAGACCTGTGCTTACAAATTCCACGATTTTATCGCCATCATCTAGTTTGCTGGTAAGCCCACCCAAGTAATCGCTTAAGGGCGGCAGCCAGTCACCTTCTTTACTTTTAAAAATGATGCTGTCGGTGTCTGTGTACAAACAACGCTGATCCAATCGATCCATCAAATTGTACAGCTCAAGTCTAGCGTACGCTGTAGTGAAAATGCCGATGAATACATTAGTGTCCAGCGGTTTAATCAATCTCTCCTCTGCGTAACGCCACTGTACCATCGCCACCTTCTCATTCAAAAAAGACAACTGACTCACATTATAAATATCGGAGAACATGAACTGTAAAAACTCGGCAGGATCACGAATTAAGGTCGTGTTTGATCTGTCTGGTCTTTGACACATCTTACCCCACAACGAATTTAGTGTGAGTTTAGCAACTGATCTTTTGGCAGGATTAACGGTGATAAATTTCGGATCCAACGTAATCCCTTCGTTCTCTTTATATTTGTGAATGTACTCACGTTTAGAGGATTCATCAACGACCCAGGACGGATAACCTGAACTTTCCTGTTTGGTCTTGAGGAACATTTTAATATATCTCATAAAAAGCATATCAGACCTTTTAGGAAAGTGCCACACTTCAAACACTTTTAGAATTTTGAAACCTTTTTTGACAGCTTTCTCAATTTCGATAGATGCCCATGTTCCGGTAAGAACTCTCTCCTGATCCGTATGATCGCATTGTTTTAGCTGATGCTCGGCACATGATCTACATAGAGGAAAGAGGAGTTTGCTTTTTACACGAAATGGTAGAACAGGTGCCCACAGACCCTTAGGCATTAATACCTTTGCTCTAATGATACCGAAGTAATATTTCAGAGGTTGAAAGTCACAATAAATGATGATAGGGTGATCGATCGGGTAGGTCTTTGTCTTATTTACGAATGGGTAAAGAGAGGTAAAATCGAAATAATCGAGTCTCTCACTCAGTTGAGCTACATAATGCAAATGTTTGTTCGACCGCCGTAAAGAGCATCTCGCGGGTTTAAACGCTCAGGAAAGTCAAAGTCTTTTAGAAAATTTAGCACTCGGTTGTCGTTCTTCTACATTTCATTCCACTCATGTTCCCACATTAGAGTGACTTGCAAATTGAAAGTGTCTTGCAAATTCTTAATTCTCTCCATCGATTTTTGACGAATATCTCCGAAGGTAGCATTTGATTTGGTAAGAGGATGCGGGGTAATTGAGGGAAAACACTTTTCACACCCATGATAAAAACATCCAAGAAACTCAAAAACCTTACGGTTTTCCCCATCCTCACAGTAACCATCTACGTAATAGGTGCCAAACCTGACTTCACCTTCGTTCAACGCGTGGCGAATGGGTAGGTTTTGCATTTTTGAAACATACTCGAGTCATTGTATGGAAGGTGTTGAGAAAGATTTCTGAGCGGTGATGTAATTATCAAGTGGCGGAATAGCTAAAGTGTCTTCATGCAGGAACTTGGTTCTAAAGATTTTCATGCACACAGAAGCGATCTTTATGCATTTAAAAGGATCAACCTTTGTACTTTTCAGAATTTCTTCTCTGAAAGCTATACAACCCTTTCTCAAAATTCCTACGTCATTCACGCAGTATTCAGCCATCTCTTTCTTGAAATCAAAGACTTTGTCAGAAACCGTTCTGTACCACTTAAAGAATTCTTCTCTATCCTTAGGCATCATGCCATCTACACCGTAAAACTTAGGGTCAGGATACGGTCCTACGCAATCCTGATGTTCTACGGTGTTCCAGAAATGGGGAAAATAGCCTTTCTTGCTTTCCGAAAAGCCCATGGCTTTTGGGATGCTGCTCAACTTCATGGGTAAGAATGATAGACTATCAATGTAGGACTGGCGAAATGCGGTATCGATGAAACACAAAATTTTACCGCCTTGCGCTATGATTTCGGGCGTGATTCCTTCTTTCACCAAAGGATTTAACAAAAGGTATGAATCGAACCCTCTAGCGTTACGCGCAATAAACGTATAACCATTGTATGTATTATACCGAAACTTCTTAAAGAAGGCACTGACGCAATCATCCCCTTCAGCCATCCACTCTTCTCCCTTAAAATCAATACAGCATATGAAATTAGCTACATGAGTTCCTGTTTCCTGCCTAGTCTTGAAATCGTAAAACACATAATCTGTATTTTTGCGTTCTTTTCTAGCGCTCTGTATAAAACATCTATGCTCGATTTATGCCTCGTCGAGTTTTTGACCACAGAGTATGCATTTGGAATGTGCACATACGTGATACTCACGATTAGAAGGTTTATCCCGTATCACGCGTTTACATTTACTGCAGTAGAATCCCGTTTCACACATAGAATATTCGCCTTTGCGCGATTGAATCTTTGCTTTATGCCTCTCGAAACAGTAATGTGAGCTACACAGTCTCTGACACTCTGGACATTTAGTAACATTCTTAGGGTGTTTGTAACAATCGGGGTCGTGAAAAACGTTGCAGCTATAAGCGCATTTATGTTTCCATAAAACGTCAAACCCCGAGTGGCAGAAATGACAAACATGACTCGTTCCTAAAAGTCAGGTGATACTTTTAACCCCATAATAGTGGTTGTCATGCAAAAACAAGTAAATTGTTTTTTCGTGGGGAGTCTTGCTAGTTTGAAAGAAAGAGTATCCGGCTTTGCTAGCAGAACAGTGTACGATTACGATTTTACAACTCAAATGTCTCTCAAATCTCGATACGTCAGCGAAGCTGACTGCGGTGTTTACGGATAATCCCACATCGTGTTGTGATTTTCTAGCGATTTGTTCGGTTTCAAAATCATTTTTTTCACGATTCAAAAGTTGGCTAACACACAAGGTGAAACACATGTTGTCTCTGTTGTGAAAAATTTATAGATGCTTCATTTTCTCCTGTATGGTTTCTGATTTGAATATATGGCCTATTTTCCTTCTAATTCCACCACCCCGAGGTGGTTGGACAATTTGGACGACTATTTCAAGGGTATTATCAGTAAAAATTTCACGTTTACTCTGAATTGCATTTTCAAGCATGGTCAGAAAAGAACGGAAATCGATGACACCGTTGTCTAATTGAACGCGTGATGAAACATTGATCGTATCACCTCTGATTTCAACGGTGACTACATCCTTAGCAGAAATTAAATTGTTATTGATTTCAATCACACTGTTTAAAATCTCTAAAACATAATTATAAAAATCTGCAAAGCTGTCGACATTAGCGATCGAAGAAAAATTCACTCTTCTCCTAATCTCAGTGTTGTTGAATCTTTCCCGATTAATTTTTCTAATATTAGGATCTAATCCATCACCATCTTGCTCAACTTGGATATTAAGATCTAATCCATCACCATCTTGCTCAACTTGGATATCGGGCGATTGCATGTTTTCCATTTGAGAATCTTAGATATCGGGTGAGTGCATTTTTTCCATTTGAGAATCTTGGATATCGGACGAGTGCATGTTTTCCATTTGAGAATCTTGGATATCGGTCGAGTGCATGTTTTCCATTTGAAAATCTTGGATATCGGGCGAGTGCATGTTTTCAATTGGACGGTTGTACTCATTATCGATTTACGAATTTTGTGGAATATTGGCGGGGTTTTCGATTAAGTTAACCAGACTGTCATTTATCCTCATAAGACTTTGATTAAGTTCGTATATCATATCATGAGAAGATAACGATCTAGGTTCCTGAGCGTTTTCTGGAGTTGAGATGATATTCTGAATGGGAGATAATGACATATTTTCATTAAGTTGATTCACCACATCTATTAAACAAGGATTTATCTGCATAGATTCTCTTTGTTCGATTAGGTTATTTTGTAACTCTAACAGACATTGATTTAATTCGAAAAATATGTCGTGTGACGTCACCAGCGTACTTGATACAGTTTGACTGGAATTTCGGCTGGGGTTTTCATTTTTTCATTTCATTTTTTGGGTAAATAGAAGACGTCAACTCACCTGAAATATCTCTGTTAGTCACGTTTCCCTCAACTTCTGAATATGATACAAACAATGTTATAATTACGTATGAAAGACTTTACAGCAATGAAAACATTGAAACATTCATGATTTTATGTTATGACTTATGTGTGGAGCTCAGATTCAAAAGGTCATGAGCGGTTGTTTCGGGAATCTCATCATCAGAAATAATCAGTAAGCTGTCTATAAAACAGTAAAACAAATAAAACATACTTTTAATAACTTAACATTTCCCTTTTAGATCACTACACAGATCTAAGAGACAAATTTTAATTACCTGTACACTAGAATCAGATGAGCTTAACTCGGTCTTGCACTGTAATATAAATGTAATGAATATTAAAATTTTAGATAAAGTATCGTACCAGATTACATAATGACCAGATAAGGATGATGATTGTTGTACTCAGAAAGATTAGTTTTACTTTATATCAATATCATTGTCAAATGGATAATTACATAAACATTGTATTTCAATTCATATTTAACTATTTAATTGTTTAAAATACATATTCTTACCTGCTGAGAAATCCATGGTGTCTGGAAGTATTGAAGGATAGACTCTGGAAATTCTGTCGAACCTTTGCCGATGTTCAAACTTTCGAAGTGCTAGACTTTTATAGACAGGTTCGTATGCATGCTAGTGTCTGTGTGTGTGTGCGTGTGTGTGTGTGTGTGTGTGTGTGTGTGTGTGTGTGTGCGGGAATGCATCAGAACGGGGGTTTTATGGTGTTGACCTTTGACCTAGGCCTGACTCTCGGAGTGCTTCATATTCTATGTGAATGGAACGAACATGTGTGTCTATGTTTATCCGGAATGCATGGGAACCGACATGACCATACCATGTATGGGAACATTTGTGTCTGAAATGTATGGGAACCAGATTTAACATAACTATATATATATATTTTATGACCTAGACCTACCTTGGAGTGTTTCATATTCTATGTGAATGGAAAGAACATCAGTGTCTGTGTTTATCCGGAATGCATGGGAACCGACATGACCATACTATGTATGGTAACATATGTGTCTGGAATGTATGTGAACCGGATTTAACATAACTATATATATTCTATGACCTAGACCTACCTCAGAGTGTTTCTATACTACCTCTAGATCAAATTATTCGTAAACATGGAATTAGCTTCCACTGTTATGCTGATGATACACAGTTGTATGTTTCAGCAAAAGCCAGATGACAGACAGCAGCTGCATAAAGTTGAAGAATGTGTAAAGGACATTAGACATTGGATGCTTATTAACTTCCTTTTACTTAATTCTGACAAGACAGAAGTACTTCTACTAGGCCCACATGTAGCTAGAAGTAAGCGTTCTGACTACACAGTAGCCCTGGATAGCCTTTCTGTTTGATCATGTACAGCAGTAAAAGACCTTGGAGTGATTATTGACTCCAGTCTTTCATTTGACGCTCATGTAGATAATATTACTAGGATAGCCTTCTTTCATCTCAGAAATATTGCTAAGATAAGAAATATAATATCACTACATGATGCAGAAATATTAGTACATGCTTTCTTCACCTCTAGGCTAAATTATTGTAATGCCTTACTGTCTGGATGTTCCAGTAGGAGCATAAACAAACTCCAGTTAGTCCAGAATACAGCTGCAAGAGTCCTTACTAGAACCAGAAAGTATGACCACATCATCCCAATCTTATCCACACTGCATTGGCTCCCAGTAAAATTTCACATTGATTACAAAATACTATTATTGACCTATAAAGCACTAAACGGTCTCGTGCCTCAGTACCTAAGCGAACTTTTGGTCTTCTGTGATCCGCCACGCCTACTTAGATCAAAAGGTGCAGGCTATATGTTGGTAGTGAAGGCTACTGCAGGGGGAAGAGCTTTCTCTTGTAAAGCCCCACAGTTATGGAACGGCCTTCCAATTAGTGTTCGGGTCTCAGACACAGTCTCAGTGTTTAAGTCTAGGCTGAAAACATATTTGTTTACTCAAGCTTACCATGAATAGACTTTCTTTTATGCAAAGTATACAGTCTTATCCATCATGTGATAGTAAGCATACCTAATAATCTCTCCCTCTCTTTACCTCCCTCTCCCTCTCTCCTTCTGTCAAGCCACACATGATTTTATGGAGATAACAGTGATCCTGAACCTCTCTGCTCACCGGACCTGCCTGATCCATCCTGATGCCCTACCTCTGGATGGAGCTCTCATCAACTGGAGGCTACAGCCTGGAGATTGTTTAGGATGGCATGCCTTGAAGTACCATGGAAATGGTTTCCATGAGTACAATTTCCAAAAGTTCCACATGGACATTCTCACTGTGGTTGCTGGGACTACGGTTGCTACTATGGCCTTGGGACTGCAATTACCACATGCAGTTTTGCACTCAGGTCCCCTTTGGTGAACAGTGGACTAGTTCAACAAACAGACTTCATGTTAAAACCATAATGAACTTTCTTTTACTTTCACACTATCCATTGTTACCCAGATGAGGATGGGTGCCCTTCTCTTCCTCTCAAGGTTTCTTCCTCATTTCTTCTTAGGGAGTTTTTCCTTGCCACTGGCTTGCTCAATATGGATAAATTCACACACTTAAAATCTGTATCCTGTGTTTTTATGGTTCTGTAAAGCTGCTTTGAGACAATGGCCATTGTTAAAAGCACTATACAAATAAAATTGAATTGAATAGAATATCTGACAGAATACTGTGCCTTCACCATGGATGCAGCAGGAAGGTGAAAGGGGAGCTACTCTGGGATGACCATGCCAGGGTTCAATTCTGTGCATTTTCCCCAGTGGCTTTTCCTGGACACCCCAAGTCCATTTCACAGCACTGGAAGTTCATTGAAAGGATTTTTTTTATCCAGTGCCAGTTTTGTTTTGAGAGCCATTTTCGACCCCAAGCACGAGGAAAAGCAGTGGCTGGGTTTCATGTTATCCCAGTTCACTGGCTGAACCTGCCAGTGGGCGGAGCTTCTAGTTGCCATGAGAACCATGAGCCTTGGAAGCATGGCTGTGTTCCTCTGCCTCATAAGGGTGATCTTTGAATTCAATCTAGACTTTAAATTTAATCTAAGAAAGTTTTCAGGGAGGGGCAGAGTTACCATTTTCTAGGAGGAGAGGAAGGCTGGAGTCAAAGAGGAAGTGGAGACACCTTCAGAGCTCCAGCCTGAGACCAACGTGATGACCTCTCCTCCAGAGCCCCAGCCTGAGGCCAATGTGGCAGCTTCACCTCCAGAGCTCCAGCCTGAGATTAACGAGATGGTCTCCCCTGAGGAGTTACAGCCAGTGGCAAACATGGCGGCCTCACCTCAGGAGATCCAGCCCAAGGCTGACAGGGCGGCCTCCACAGCCCAACTCCAGCCAGAGGGCGACAGGGCAGCCTCCACAGCAGAGCTCCCGCCTGAGACCAACACGGTGGCCCCCACAGCAGAGCTCCAGCCTGAGCTCTTGGTATCTGTTCAGAAATTGTAAAATATTCATCTGTAAAGTTTTGCTCATATCCTTTTTCAAAATGTCTTTTTAAACAGGAAATTCTAACAATATCACCAACTTTAAACTTGAATTTTAGTTTCTTTAAATTAGGTAAGAACAGTCCGTAGAGGGTTTTAAATACTCTGAAGGAATTGACTTCGTTGACCTCGGCAGGTTTCATTTTGATGCTTGAATGGTAATTGTGATTGTACGCTTGAACCAAATCCTGTACTATGTCAATGTATTTTTTTGTGTTAAAAGCTGTAAAATATCTTCACATCCTGGTCTTTAGCATTCTGTTGAACCTTTCACACAATAATGCTTTTTGTCCTGTACATATAGCAAAGTGAACAATGTCATGTTTTTTCATTAATGTTTTTTGTGGACTCTACCTTCCTTTAGAATAGAACCAAAAGCTTTATTTACCTCAATTCCGGTCTTGTTTCATAACACACGTACCCTGGCATATTTGGATAAAATAACTATACACATGATCATAAATTTTGCATTGTCATTACTCTCTGACATGTTGCTCATATTGACTAAATCAGCTTGCCATTGTTCATTGATGTTCTTTACAAAAACCTTGTTTCTTTTAAACTTTGTAGATACTGGTTTATGTAGACTGTATGCATCCTACTCTGCTAACCAGTTTGTTACTTCAGCATCATTAGCTCTTTTACCTATTTTCTCAACAATAGCTCTTTGCAAACTCTCAATGCAACCATATGAACCAGGTTCTGACGATGTATAATATATTAGAGAGAAATAGTTTGTATATATTGTAACCTTATTTTTGACAGGTCTATGTCAAAGGTCAAAAAGATACATATTCTTACTCTCTATATCTAGGTCAAAGGTCATGATCATAATATATATATATCACATACATTCCAGACACATATGTTCCCATACATGGTATGGTCATGTCGGAACACTCCGAGGCAGGTCATAAAATATATATATATAGTTATGTTAAATCTGGATCACATACATACCAGACACATATGTTACCATACATGGTATGGCCATGTGTATTCCAGACACCCACACACGTTGCACACATGTTCTTTCTTTTCACATAGAATATATAAAGTAGAAAGCAGTGGGCCTAAAACAGCACCTTGTGGAACACCAAATTTAACCTCGGTATTCGTGGAGAAGTCACCATTTACATCTACGAACTGATAGCGATCGGTCAAATAAGACCTGAGCCAGGAGAGGGCTGTTTCCTTAATGCCAACAACATTTTCTAGTCTATCAAGGAGAATAGTATGATCTATAGTATCAAAATCTGCACTAAGGACAAGTAACACAAGCAAGGAGACACAAGCCTGATCAGAGGCTGTCTCTGTACTATGATGAGGCCTAAATCCTGACTGATACATTTCATGAATGTAATTCTTATATAGGTATGAGCATAGCTGCTGTGCTACAACCTTTTCTAAGATCTTGCAGATAAAGGGCAGATTTGATATTGGCCTATAGCTGGACAATTGACAGGGGTCAGTGTCAGGTTTTTTAATCAGGGGTTTGATAACTGCTAGTTTAAATGATTTAGGTACATAGCCAGTGCTAAGGGAAGAACTGATTATTTTTAGAAGGAGTTCAATTACTCCCGGACATCCATCCATCTTCTACCGCTTACTCCTTCTTCAGGGTCGCAGGGAAACCTGGAGCCTATCCCAGGGAGCATCGGGCAGGGTACACCTTGGACAGGGTGCCAGTCCATTGCAGGGCACAATCACATACATACTCACACTCCCATTCATACACTACGGACACTTTAGACACGCCAATCAGCCTACCATGCAAGTCTTTGGACTGGGGGAGGAAACCGGAGTACCCAGAGGAAACCCCCGCAGCATGGGGAGAACATGCAAACTCCGCACACACATGGCCCCGGCGGGAATCTAACCCCGGACCCTGGAGGTGTAAGGCGAACGTGCTAACCACTAAGCCACCGTGCACCCTACTCCCGGACAAATCTGTTTAAAGAAACATGTAGGTAAGGGATCTAGTATACAAGTTGAGATTAATGAAGCTAGTTCAGTCTCTCTAAGGGGAGTAAAACATTCTAATTGTTGATCTGATATTGCTATATTATTATCTACAGGGTTAGTTATAAAACTGTCTGGTTTTAAATTAATAGTCTGAATATCATATCTAATATTTTCAACCAATGAAGAAATTCATGAAATCTTTGCTGCTATATAATAATTGTGATTGTGTGCCTGTTTCTGTGGTGGTTTTGTTTATTTTTTATCTATTAAGGTGGAGAGACAGACCTTTCTAGTATCACTAAGAGATTTTCTATAGTTGAGGAGGCTCTCCTTCCATGCTGTTTGAAATACTACCAGTTTGGTTTAATGCCATTTATTTTCTAATTGTCAAGTGGTCTGTTTTAACATACATGTTTGATCATTATACCAGGGTGCTAGCTTTTCTCTGTAATTATTTTTCTTTTGAGTGGAGCTACCTTATCTAGTGTGTAGTGGAGCATTGACTCTAAGCATTCAGTCGCATGGTCAAGTTCTGTGGGAATAGACGGTGATCCAAATATAATTGACGTCTCTGGGAGGTTGTTGATGAAACTCGTTGCAGTAGATGACCAGAATGTACGTTTTACATGGTAGCATGGCGAGGTGCAAATATTATCAACACACAATTTAAATGAGTGAGATAATGGTCTGAGACAACTTCAGACTGCGGAAGTGTGACTATAATTTCTATATTTAATCTGTGTTAGTATCAGGTCAAGAGTGTGACCACCATTATGAGTGAGTCTTATTACGTTCTGATTGACCCCTACTGAATCAAAAAATAGACACAACCGCTGTTCTCAGAGGGTCTTTTGGGTTATCAAAATTAATATTAAAATCACCAACAATTAATACTTTATCTAGAGAAACAACCAGATTTGAGATAAAATCTGCAAATTCACTAAAGAATTCAGATAATGGCCCTGGGAGCCTGTAAATAATAATTAGCAGAATTGACTTATTTTTTGAGGCTACATTTGTTATACTAGTATAAAGAACTTCAAAAGAGTTGAATATATGACTAGGTTTTTGTGTGACGCCTAGATTATGTGTTACATTAAGAGACTCGAGGCAGAAGCAACTGCAGATTAAACTCTTTATTCCAAACCACAAAGTCAACAACACGGAGATACGCGGTCTTAAGCATGAAACGAGATACAAGGCATAAAACAACAACAGGGGAGATCGTTACATTATGACTATAGATGAGTGCAACACCTCCTCCTCTGCCAGTTAGATGGGGCTAATGTATATAATTGTATCCAGGAGGACTGGCTTCATTTAGTTCAATTTTCAACTTTTACATCTTTCTTTTTCACCTTATCTTTTTTTTTACATTTTTCTATCACCGTCCAATTATCGTTTCTCTCAACTCTCTCTTCACCGCTAAACATTTCAGCGTCCATCTCTGGAACACTTCTAGTTTTGGCACTACTTCCTTCCATCAATGAACCATTCACATCCCAGTGTTACCATTCCCAGCCATGAAGCTCTACGCAGTGGTGTCAGCCATAGACATATAAATATAGTGCTGTGAAAAAGTATTTGATTTCTTCTGTTTTGTGTATGTCTCATACTAAAGTGTTTCAGAAACTAAAACAAAATAGTTATTAAATGATAATGTTATTTATTGAATAAAAAAAGATATTCAATACAAACTAGGCCTGTGTGAACATGTATTTGCCCCCATAAATGCAGTTTTCCCCAAATCTAGGAAACTGCATTCAAAATGGGACTTAGCTGGACTAGATGCAACCAGGCCTGCACACCCTATTCAATCAAATCAACACTTAAATAGAACTTTTTCAACAGCATGAAGTTGGTTAAAACATCTTACCCAACACTACAGTATGCCAAAATTGAAAGAAATTCCAGACATTATGAGGAATAAGGTGCTTGAAATACATCAGTCTGGGAAGGGTTACAAAGCTATTTCAAAGGCTCTAGGACTCCAAAGGACCACAGTGAGAGCCATTATCTCCAAATAGAAAAACTCAGCATCATTATGGGGAACACAGAGATGAGGGTACCCAAATGCAGAACACAGAGATAGGACTGAATGTTAACAGGATTTATTGAAGGTTATGAGAGAATGAGGGTATGTGAGAAATTCGGATTTTGAATTCAAACTTGGGTCCACAGAGTAGGGTTGGATGCTCAGTGAATGCACCATGAGTTTTGATTGTGGAAATGAAATACTGAAAAAAAATCGAGTATTAATAATTGACCATCATTGAGAAAATCAAATAGTGAGCTGTCATGCTGCTTTAAATATTTTTACTAGCAATAAAAGGATACATATATACTCAAAACAGACAATTACAAATATAATTATGAGATAATCCTTTATGGATCCAGTAAAACATTTACAGTTATGGCGGTTAAACATTGATGTGATGGTAATAATAACAATAACAATAACAACAACAACAACAACAACAATAATAATAATAATAATAATAATAATAGTTACGCCACGGCCAGCAGAGGGCACTGCGGCACGGCTTCTGACTGGTCACGTGACTCTTTTGTTTTCCTTCGCTTCCCGCTTGGACATTGAATTAAGTTTGATCATGTATCTGATATGCCCAGGTGCCCATGTTTTGGTTTGATTAGGTTTGCTATTTAAACCCCCCGTGTGACTGCGCACTTCGCGCAGTATTATAGTTGGTATAGTTTGTACCAAACGTCTGATGTGTTTCCCGTTTATGTTTGAGTACGATAGTGAATGTGTTAGCATGTTAAGCGGTCTGGTTTCATGCCCTGCTCTAGTTTCAAGCCACGATACCAGTTTCTTGTTTTCCTGGTGAAGACCGCGTTTCCTGTGTTTGTTTGTCTACTGTTAATAAAGACTTTGACCTGCATCCGCCTCCAGTCTACGTTACGTAACAGAATACTGCGCCCAAAATGCGGAAGCAGCAGGTAGCCATGAGCGCCGCCGAAGAGGCCAGGATTTGGGCGCTTTACCGTTCGTCCCTGGAGATGAGCAAACAGCTCGAAGAGGAAATTGCTCAGTGCAAAGCCGAGCTGTGCGCCGCGTCATCCCTCGTGCCATTTACCCCGTCCCCGCCGCCGAAGAGTGACGCCGTGCAACGCAGCCAGCAAAATGATCTGAGCATGTGGGGCTTCCCACGGCAGGGGAACTGTACAGCGCCACGCAGCCAGCAAAGTGACCTGAGCATCTGGGGCTTCCCGCTGCAGGGGAGGTGCACCATGCTGCGCAGTCCAGAGGTGAAGGCTGGCCCAGAATTTTTTTTGGGGGGGGCAATGAGGACAGCAGAGCTCCAGCCTGAGGCCTACGGGGAGGTCTCAGCTGTGGAGCTCCCACCTGAGGTCAACATGGCGACCTCAGAGCGACAGCTTGAGGTGGCTGAGGAGGTCGTCCCGCTGCCCTGCCCGGCCGAGGAGGCCGTCCTGATGTCCAGCCCAACAGAGGAGGCTGTCCTGCTGCCCTGCACGGCCGAGGAAGCTGTCCTGCTGCCCTGCCCGGCCGAGGAGGCCGCCCAGCCCTCCAGTCCCGCTGGGGGCGGCGCCCAGCCCTCCAGTGCTGGCGCCCTGCATTCCAGAGCCGGCGCCCTGCATTCCAGAGCCGTCGGGGGCGGCGCCCAGCGTTCCCGTGCCGTCGGGGTCGGCGCCCAGCGTTTCTGTTCCAGAGCCGCCAGGGGCGGCGCCCTGCGTTCCAGAGCCGCCGGGGGCGGTGCCCTGCATTCCACTTTCAGCGCCGCCGGGGGTGGTGCTCCGACTTTCAACCCCGGTGGGGGTGCTGCTCCGCCCCTCTGCTGCCCGACGGAGGCTGCCTCGCTTTCCGTGGCAGCGAGAGACAGCTCGCACAGGGGCCTGGGACCCCCGTTGGAGGGGGGTTCTTGGTGCTCCGGGAGGAGCACCCTTTGGAGGGGGGTTCTGTTACGCCACGGCCAGCAGAGGGCACTGCGGCACGGCTTCTGACTGGTCACGTGACTCTTTTGTTTTCCTTCGCTTCCCGCTTGGACATTGAATTAAGTTTGATCATGTCTCTGATTTGCCCAGGTGTCCATGTGTTTCCCGTTTATGTTTGAGTACGATAGTGAATGTGTTAGCATGTTAAGCGGTCTGGTTTCATGCCCTGCTCTAGTTTCAAGCCACGATACCAGTTTCTTGTTTTCCTGGTGAAGACCGCGTTTCCTGTGTTTGTTTGTCTACTGTTAATAAAGACTTTGACCTGCACCTGCATCCGCCTCCAGTCTACGTTACGTAATAATAATAATAATAATAATAATAATAATAATAATAATAGATTAGTACAAACAGTAGTATAATCTAGTCAATAATAAAATAAAAATAGTAAAAAAAATTGTGAGTAGTGAATAGTACAATAATATTTCTACTGAACATTTCTGCTGAACATTTCTGTTGAACATTCCTGCTGAGCATTTCTGCTGAACTAAACATGTCTGCTGAACATTTCTGTCGAACATTTCTGCTGAACTAAACATTTCTGCTGAACATTTCTGCTGAACTAAACATTTCTGTTGAACATTTCTGCTGAACATTTCTGCTGAACTAAACATTTCTGTTGAACTAAACATTTCTGCTGAACATTTCTGTTGAACATTTCTGCTGAACATTTCTGCTGAACAACACCCCCCCCCCCCCCCCGTCATAAAAGTAAACTTTGTGATTTCTTATAAAGTCTCAGCTTTCATAGCTATCTAGCATTATTGCTAGCTATTAATAGTCTTGCATGAGAAAGGTAATTCCCCAAGCTCTGGTTTGGATTGTGCAATGGTTTGTACAGCCCCAAGCTGCACACAAGTCAGGCATCTTTTCTCTAGTCCAGTTATGAGCTTTATGGCAAGTTGCCAGGGCCAATATGCCAGTAATGTTGACGAACGATCCAGCAGTTAGAAATCTTGAAGGACATGTCAATTCTGTAATTTCACCATGAGGAGGCGAGGAATGAGGAGTGAGGAAGCTTCCAGAGGAGCTAGGTGCAAGGATACACAGGTGTATCCTATGCGGAAATGTTTCTTGTCGAAAATACCTGATGCACGTATAAATTCCCCTCCTCCTTTACATCAGCCATGATCTCAAACAAAAAGTCCTTTGATGATGTGATGGAATTTTGTGTGAAATATAATTAAATAATAATATGCTTACAATGAGCATTGTAATTAATTGATCCTTGCATGTTTGGATATGCAAAGCTGCACAAAATATATAATAAATTATGCATTAATCATTAATTAATTGTTGAATAACCCAGACATTTCACTAACTATCAGTGCATTTTGCTTTATTAAGAATGTTGTTATTAACCAAGCACCAACAACATAACTGCAGATCCCTGAAGCGCAGTGAGGTAATCCAGCTGAACACAGTCATCATTAATTGATGTCAGTTTGAAGTGATGCTTGAGAGAGCAAGGATATTCCATTTGACTTGCTTCAATTCCTCTCTCCTTGCAGATCATCTTTGCATCCTTCCCTCACATCTTAAGGGGTGGAGCTAGGACAGAAAGCGAGGAAAGGAAACGAGGATGCACAAATAAGAAAAAAGAAGCACCCTATATATTTATATGTCTGTGGTATATGTCACTTCTTCTTCTTAAGGTTTTTCGGCAGTTGGCAAACCAGCTTTTTGGTGAATTACCACCACCAAGTATATAGAAGTGTGGAACACTGAAAGGAGGTTTAAAAAAGTGTGTGTAAATTCTGTTATACAAGCCTGTTAATCTTAGATAATTTAATAATGCAGTATATACTTTCCATTGTCCTGGACCACTTTTTATAAGACATTGCATTATAAGTTTATTACAGCCATATTGAGTAGGGTTTGCTCAGATCTTTCTATTTTCATATGCTATACAGTAACACATGTTCCAATGTCTCTGCTTGGCTGCAATATATGCATTGTCCTGTTTCATGTTTTCCTGTTATAAATAGTGACTGATTTAGACCTAAATGCCCTATTCTAAGATGGGTAATAATTGTATTTTCTTTTCATTTATTATAAAATATATTCTCTGTATTAACTTGCTTTTGAATACTCTGTCCCATTTCTCTTCACTTCATTTTAATATATTATATATTATATGTGCTTTTACCTATTTTTTACTTAATGGGACCTGAATATCTATATTTGGGTATCTTAAAGCTTGATTAGCCAATATATCAACAGTTTCATTACCCTCCACTCCCACATGTGCAGATACCCATAACAATGACAAGATTAACTGCATGTTGTGGATTCTGACTAAATAATTTCAAATATTATATCCTGTCTTGATGAATATTGCCAACTTGAGAGGCTTGCTAAAGCTGAGAGAAAGTCAGTACATACTACCACATTCAGTGTCTGAACATCCTCCACCCAGTGAAGGGCTAACAAGATTGCTATCAATTCTGTTGAAAAGACTGATATATGATTTGTTGTCCTTAAATTTGGGAATATGTTTTGCTGCTGATGCGTAACCTGATATAGGATACTTGGAACCAAGTATACTTGATCTAAAAAATATACTTGATATAAATGTTGTCTAACGACAATTTCTTTAGAGACATGCTTTTCTTTATTCAATTTTTCCTGCAAATGAATATCAACTTGAGGCACAAATAATAACCTGGGGGGTATTTGATATAACAATAGGAGGACTACATGTAATATCCATAATGCCTATAGTCTGACCATCCCTGGAGGCAGTCCACCCAAAGCTTCTAATTCTGTTATCTCTGTGCTACTGTAACACCATCACCGTCTGATGAGGGGAGATAATAGTATTAAAAGTAATCAAATAGACGATCACTAACTCAAAGCTGAGCAAGGAAGAACATTCACTTCTATTTAAGCTATTTAAACTATTTAAGTTTGAGCACATCCTCTTTTACCCTCATTTTAAATCACACCACTTTGATGTATGTAGTTAACCTTTTATCACATCTCCTTTTGTAACCACCACACTACCAACATTCCTCCAACACTTTCTGTACTGGATGTATTTTAGAGTATCTTTTCAGGTTAGTTCAATATACCATCACTAACTGATGCCTATGGAGATCTAATGGTGCCTCCCCATCTCTAAAAGCTACACAGCATATTCTTAAAGTTTGCGTCTGAACTGCTTCAATCTTTCAACTTATATTTGATGCTGCAGACCCATACACCATGAGTAGTTATATCATACACTTTCTGTCAAACTGTCAATCAAAGTAGTGTGTGCTGATTTATGACCTTTTGTGCTTCCCTGGCGACATTTCTGTAAGTAACCTAATTTATGACCAGGGTGGGGATAGCCCTATGGACTGTATCAGTGGGTCATTCTGGCACCTGTGTGTCTGGGTCTCGGCGTGTGTGTGTGTTTGTGTGTGTGTGTTGGGGGGGTAGGGGGGTAGTCCCCAACAAATGTGTTTATGTTAATGAGACTGTTGTGAAAACCTGTTTCTCCCAGTATTAATCACACACAATATATACCTTTTTTGTGGTATAAGTGAATGTTTGTTTCTGAAATTACTTTTGTGGTATTGTTTTATTTGAACCTTAAGGATGGTTTGGGTGAAATACGTCTGAAAAAGTGTATAAAATGGTTAATAATGAGTATACATTTGTGTTACTAGGTGGGGGATTTTGTTTGTGTAACCACATTGTTAGAAAAAACATGATGTTTGAATGTGCACATATATGAGCAGAATATTTGATTGTGAAATAAATGAAAACAAATGTTGATTATGTTTTTTGGGAGACCAGTTTGACTTTGAATAAAAATTTAGGAGGTAAAACGTTTTTAAAAAAAGAATCTGTTTAAAATAATCACGTGTATTACATGTCTTCCAAACATAACCCTTTAGGAGGTAAAAATGGTTAAAAGAGCTGTTTAAAAGAATCCGTATTACATGTCTTCCAAAAACATAACCCTTAGGAGATAAAATCGTTTAAAAGTGCTGTTTAAAAGAATTGCCCATATTACATGACTTCTAAACATAACCCTTAGGAGATAAAAATGTTTAAAGTGTCACGCGTTTTGTTTTAATCTAGAAGATAAGTTTTTGCGAGATGTCTTCCAATCGCTGGATAAAGGCGGAATGATGTTAAAACAATTCATCTCTCTCTCTATACACTCCGCCCATCCACACACGTGTTTCACCGGCAGACAGTTTCTGTAGATCACATAAATTTATGACTCTAGCAGACTGTTATGTAGGCTATGTGCATCTAATTTATGACTGACAGTTTGTGGGCACACTTATTTTATGACCAGGGGTGTGGTGTAATCCTATCACTTTGTTTATGTTAATGAGTTAGCGTCTGGGGGCCTTAATGGCTTTACAAAACCCCACCAATACATAAGCTCTATGTTTAAAAATGGAGTCAGTCATGCAGAAGTTTCTAAGATCATGGCTGTGTACCAGTGTTTGTGCTGTGTAATTTAGACGAATCGTCATTTTCTCATTTTAGCTCACCGCTAAAGTTTTATTTTATTTTGGAGGAATACTTCAAAGAGGAGATGTCTGTCTATCATAACAGTAAGTGTTGTTTTATTATTATTACACATTATTAAAAATGTTTATTTATTTATAAACGAATCATGAGAACTGTTGTAATGTTTAAACAAGTCTCTAACGCTACAGGTGATGCTGACATTGTGTCTATTCCGGACATCGTTGACGAAATAAAATTTCTGAATGAGGCAAGCGGTACGTACATGTGTTATTATTTATAGGTATTCATGCCTATGTATGATGTGAGAGAGAAATAGTTTGTATATATTGTAACCTTATTTTTGACAGGTCTAGGTCAAAGGTCAGAAAGATACATATTCTTACTCTCTATATCTAGGTCAAAGGTCATGATCATAAAAAATATATATAGTTATGTTAAATCCGGATCACATACATTCCAGACACATATGTTCCCATATATGGTATGGTCATGTCGGAACACTCCGAGGTAGGTCATAAAATATATATATAGTTATGTTAAATCCGGATCACATACATTCCAGACACATATGTTACCATACATGGTATGGCCATGTGTATTCCAGACACCCACACATGTTCTTTCTTTTCACATAGAATATGCAACACTCTGAGGTAGGTCTAGGTCATAAAATATATATATAGTTATGTTAAATCGGGTTCTCATACATTCCACATACATGTTACCATACATGGTATGGTCATGTCGATTCCCATGCATTCCGGATAAACACAAACACACATGTTCTTTCCATTCACATAGAATATGAAGCACTCTGAGAGTCAGGCCTAGGTCAAAGGTCAACACCACAAAACCCCCGTTCTGATGCATTCCCGCACACACACACACACACACACACACACACACACACACACACACACACACACACACAAACACAGACACTAGCATGCATACAAACCTGTCTATAAAAGTCGAGCACTTAGAAAGTTTGAACATCGCAAAGGTTCGACAGAATTTCCAGAGTCTATCCTTCAATACTTCCAGACACCATGGATATCTCAGCAGGTAAGAATATATATTTTAAACAATTAAATAGTTAAGTATAAATTGAAATACAATGTTTATGTAATTATCCATTTGACAATGATATTGATATAAACTAAAACTAATCTTTCTGAGTACAGCAATCATCATCTTTATCTGGTCATTAAGTAATCTGGTACGATACTTTATCTAAAATTTTAATATTCATTACATTTATATTACAGTGCAAGACCGAGTTAAGCTCATCTGATTCTAGTGTATAGGTAATTAAAATTTGTCTCTTAGATCTGTGTAGTGATCTAAAAGTGAAATGTTAAGTTATTAAAAGTATGTTTTATTTGTTTTACTGTTTTATAGACAGCTTCCTGATTATTTCTGATGATGAGATTCCCGAAACAACCGCTCATGACCTTTTGAATCTGAGCTCCACACATAAGTCATAACATAAAATCATGAATGTTTCATGCTGTAAAGTCTTTCATACGTAATTATAACATTGTTTGTATCATATTCAGAAGTTGAGGGAAACTTGACTAACAGTGCTTACGACGGAGAGATTTCAGGTGAGTTAACGTATATTTTACCTTCAATTTACCCAAAAAATGAAATGAAAAAATGAAAACCCCAGCTGAAATTCCAGTCAAACTGTATCAAGTACGCCGGTGACATCACACGACATATTTTTCGAATTAAATCAATGTCTGTTAGAGTTACAAAATAACCTAATCGAACAAAGAGAATCTATGCAGATAAATCCTTGTTTAATAGATGTAGTGAATCAACTTAATGAAAATATGTCATTATCTCCCGTTCAGAATATCATCTCAACTCCAGAAAACGCTCAGGAACCTAGATCGTTATCTTCTCATGATATGATATACGAACTTAATCAAAGTCTTATGAGGATAAATGACAGTCTGGTTTACTTAATTGAAATCCCCGCCAATATTCCACAAAATTCGGAAAACAATAATGAGTACAACCGTCCAATGGAAAACATGCACTCGCCCGATATCCAAGATTCTCAAATGGAAAACATGCACTCGACCGATATCCAAGATTCTCAAATGGAAAACATGCACTTGTCCGATATCCAAGATTCTCAAATGGAAAAAATGCACTCGCCCGATATCCAAGATTCTCAAATGGAAAACATGCAATCGCCTGATATGATGGTGATGGATTAGATTCTAATATTAGAAGAATTAATCGGGAAAGATTCAACAACACTGAGATTAGGAGAAGAGTGAATTTTTCTTCGATCGCTAATGTCGACAGCTTTGCAGATTTTTATAATTTTGTTTTAGAGATTTTAAACAGTGTGATTGAAATCAATAACAATTTAATTTCTGCTAAGGATGTAGTCACCGTTGAAATCAGAGGTGATACGATCAATGTTTCATCACGCGTTCAATTAGACAACGGTGTCATCGATTTCCGTTCTTTTCTGACCATGCTTGAAAATGCAATTCAGAGTAAACGTGAAATTTTTACTGAAAATACCCTTGAAATAGTCGTCCAAATTGTCCAACCACCTCGGGGTGGTGGAATTAGAAGGAAAATAGGCCATATATTCAAATCAGTAACCATACAGGAGAAAATGAAGCATCTATAAATTTTTCACAACAGAGACAACATGTGTTTCACCTTGTGTGTTAGCCAACTTTTGAATCGTGAAAAAAATGATTTTGAAACCGAACAAATCGCTAGAAAATCACAACACGATGTGGGATTATCCGTAAACACCGCAGTCAGCTTCGCTGACGTATCGAGATTTGAGAGACATTTGAATTGTAAAATCGTAATCGTACACTGTTCTGCTAGCAAAGCCGGATACTCTTTCTTTCAAACTAGCAAGACTCCCCATGAAAAAACAATTTACTTGTTTTTGCATGACAACCACTATTATGGGGTTAAAAGTATCACCTGACTTTTAGGAACGAGTCATGTTTGTCATTTCTGCCACTCGGGGTTTGATGTTTTATGGAAACATAAATGCGCTTATAGCTGCAACGTTTGTCACGACCCCGATTGTTACAAACACCCTAAGAATGTTACTAAATGTCCAGAGTGTCAGAGACTGTGTAGCTCACATTACTGTTTCGAGAGGCATAAAACAAAGATTCAATCGCGCAAAGGCGAATATTCTCTGTGTGAAACGGGACTCTACTGCAGTAAATGTAAACGCGTGATACAGGATAAACTTCTAATCGTGAGAATCACGTATGTGCACATTCCAAATGCATACTCTGTGGCCAAAAACTCGACGAGGATATCGAGCATAGATGTTTTATACAGCGCGCTAGAAAAGAACGCAAAAATACAGATTATGTGTTTTACGATTTCAAGACTAGGCAGGAAACAGGAACTCGTGTAGCTAATTTCATATGCTGTATTGATTTTAAGGGAGAGGAGTGGGTGGCTGAAGGGGATGATTGCGTCAGTGCCTTCTTTAAGAAGTTTCGGTGTAATACATACAACGGTTATACGTTTATCGCGCGTAACGCTAGAGGGTTCAATTCATACCTTTTGTTAAACCCTTTGGTGAAAGAAGGAATCACGCCCGAAATCATAGCGCAAGGCGGTAAAATTTTGTGTTTCATCGATACCGCATTTCGCCAGTCCTACATTGATAGTCTATCATTCTAATCCATGAAGTTGAGCAGTATCCCAAAAGCCATGGGCTTTTCGGAAAGCAAGAAAGGCTATTTTCCCCATTTCTGGAACACCGTAGAACATCAGGATTGCGTAGGACCGTATCCTGACCCTAAGTTTTACGGTGTAGATGGCATGATGCCTAAGGATAGAGAAGAATTCTTTAAGTGGTACAGAACGGTTTCTGACAAAGTCTTTGATTTCAAGAAAGAGATGGCTGAATACTGCGTGAATGACGTAGGAATTTTGAGAAAGGGTTGTATAGCTTTCAGAGAAGAAATTCTGAAAAGTACAAAGGTCGATCCTTTTAAATGCATAAAGATCGCTTCTGTGTGCATGAAAATCTTTAGAACCAAGTTCCTGCGTAAAGACACTTTAGCTATTCCGCCGCTTGATAATTACATCACCGCTCAGAAATCTTTCTCAACACCTTCCATACAATGGTTCGAATATGTTTCAAAAATGCAAAACCTACCCATTCGCCACGCGTTGAACGAAGGTGAAGTCAGGTTTGGCACCTATTACGTAGATGGTTACTGTGAGGATGGGGAAAACCATAAGGTTTTTGAGTTTCTTGGATGTTTTTATCACGGGTGTGAAAAGTGTTTTTCCTCAATGACCCCGCATCCTCTTACCAAATCAAATGCTACCTTCGGAGATATCCGTCAAAAATCGATGGCGAGAATTAAGAATTTGCAAGACACTCTCAATTTGCAAGTCACTCTGATGTGGGAACATGAGTGGAATGAAATGTAGAAAAACGACAACCGAGTGCTAAATTTTCTAAAAGACTTTGACTTTCCTGAGCGTTTAAACCCGCGAGATGCTCTTTACGGCGGTTGAACAAACATTTGCATTATGTAGCTCAACTGAGTGAGAGACTCGATTATTTTGATTTTACCTCTCTTTACCCATTCGTAAATAAGACAAAGACCTACCCGATCAATCACCCTATCATCATTTATTGTGACTTTCAACCTCTGAAATATTACTTCGGTATCATTAGAGCAAAGGTATTAACGCCTAGGGGTCTGTGGGCACCTGTTCTACCATTTCGTGTAAAAAGCAAACTCCTCTTTCCTCTATGTAGAACGTGTGCCGAGCATCAGCTAAAACAATGCGATCATACGGATCAGGAGAGAGCTCTTACCGGAACATGGGCATCTATCGAAATTGAGAAAGCTGTCAAAAAAGGTTACAAAATTCTAAAAGTGTTTGAAGTGTGGCACTTTCCTAAAAGGTCTGATAAGCTTTTTACGAGATATATTAAAATGTTGCTCAAGACCAAATAGGAAAGTTCAGGTTATCCGTCCTGGGTCGTTGATGAATCCTCTAAACGTGAGTACATTCACAAATATAAAGAGAACGAAGGGATTACGTTGGATCCGAAATTTATCACCGTTAATCCTGCCAAAAGATCAGTTGCTAAACTCACACTAAATTCGTTGTGGGGTAAGATGTGTCAAAGACCAGACAGATCAAACACGACCTTAATTCGTGATCCTGCCGAGTTTTTACAGTTCATGTTCTCCGATATTTATAATGTGAGTCAGTTGTCTTTTTTGAATGAGAAGGTGGCGATGGTACAGTGGCGTTACGCAGAGGAGAGATTGATTAAACCGCTGGACACTAATGTATTCATCGGCATTTTCACTACAGCGTACGCTAGACTTGAGCTGTACAATTTGATGGATCGATTGGATCAGCGTTGTTTGTACACAGACACCGACAGCATCATTTTTAAAAGTAAAGAAGGTGACTGGCTGCCGCCCTTAAGCGATTACTTGGGTGGGCTTACCAGCAAACTAGATGATGGCGATAAAATCGTGGAATTTGTAAGCACAGGTCTTAAAACCTACGGTTACAAAACCGTAAAAGGAAAAACAACCATGAAAGCTAAAGGCATTACTTTAAATTGTATCAATTCTGAAATTGTCAATTTGAAATCACTGACAGAACTGGTGGACGAGCGAGTGAAAAATCCGGATCAAACCGGTCATCTCGTAACCACGCATAACCAAATCATGAGAGTTAAAAAGATGTTTCATTTGAGAAACAAATCACAGTTGAAAAGGTTCAGGGTTGTGTACGATAAGCGTGTTTTATTATCTGATTTTACAACTCTCCCTTACGGATATTAAGATTATTCGTGTATATATGTGTATTTCATTTATATTGTATATACATATATTGCATTCACAAATATAAAGAGAATGAAGGGATTACGTTGGATCCGAAATTTATCACCGTTAACCCTGCCAAAAGATCAGTTGCTAAACTCACACTAAATTCGTTGCGGGGTTAGATGTGTCAAAGACCAGACAGATCAAACACGACCTTAATTCACGATTTTATCAAAATGTCGGTAGTTCCCGAAAACATTGTCTGGTGTTATATGTGTTGGAAACCTCTGTACGATGAATTGATGACCAGAATAAATATAAAATTTCGTCAAGGAATCCCTGATTCTTTGTGTGATGACGAACTATTTCCTCCCAATAAAAAAAAACTTGTTGGTAATCGATGACTTGATGGAATCCGCCAGTAAAAACGACGACGTAGAAAAGGCTTTTACAAAATACACACACCACAGAAATCTGAGCGCTATCTACCTCATTCAAAACTTGTTTTTTCAAGGCAAGACCAGTAGAACAATCAACCTGAACACCAACTACATGGTTCTTTTTAAAAACCCTAGAGATAAATTACAGATCAGCATACTGGCTCGACAAATGTATCCGGGTAACAGCAAGTATTTTTTAGAATGCTTTCTCGATGCCGTCTCTAGACCTTACGGGTATTTATTTGTTGACCTGAAAGCACAAACGCCAGAAGAACTTCGTCTCCAGTCAGGGTTGTTTCCGGGAGAGAAACCGGTTGTGTATGTTCCGAAAGAAGAAAAAAACACTTTAAAGTATCGACAACAAATGTCTGATCGATTGAAAAAATCCCTCCCATTGCTGAATTCATTACACAGGTCTCCACCCCAAAGGAGAAAAGATATATTACGTGATGCTCCCACAGATCTCATCCTGAGCATATGTGAACTAGCTTTAAACGTACTCAGGGGAAACATACTGCTGACAACAAAACAGTACCGGGTTTTAAAAAAACAAAAAAAAATATGGATCAAATTATTTGCAGATAAAAGAGCGTCTGTAGAAAGAAAAAAGAAAGTTATTAATCAATCCGGAGGATTTCTTCTGCCTTTGCTCGGTGTAGCCATTCCTTTTATAAGCAGCTTAATCGCATCCCGCAACAATTAACATGGAGTCTGCGGAGAAAATGTATTTAGTCCCTCAACATCAGCTCGATAAACTTAGAAACTTCGCCGCAGAGAAGGAAAGATTAAGAAAGACTGTCGAAAACAACTTGGACAATGCAATACGAGGTATTTTATCAAGGACTGATCTGAACGATTACGATAAGGCGAAACTCTACACGTCGGTGCTGTAAACTAGGAGAGCAGGAAACTGCACAACTGACCCTGTCCCTACCTAAAATATCGGAAAGCAAAACGGAAGCAGCGGTGACCGAACCACCCAAAGACGAGATCGTACAAGAGGTGCTCGCTAACATTTCTGCGAGAAACAAAAGAAACGCTTCGTACGTAATAGAAAAACTTTTAAAAGCCGGTGCTGCATGGAATGATAGCGGTGAATTTATTTTTAAAGGAAACACTATCAAAGGATCTCACATGGTGGATTTGCTTAAAAATCTCACTGCCCCTCATTGAGTATCCGACAAATGGAGGCCTTTAGGTTGGAAAGCGTTCTTACAGACAGTAGCCAACCTAAATATATCCTTTTCAGCAATACCTAATGGAGGTGTTCGAAGCAAATTATCTGACATAAAAAGATCTAAAGATACCTCTCACCTTGTTTCCCCACCTAAAAGCAAAGACTCTGATTCTGAACCAGTTTTCAGATCCCCCGTTTTTAACCATTCTGACTGGTTTGGTTTTTGAAATGACGAGGGACAACGAATGTTATATTATCTTACCCTTTATTTCAATAAAATAACTTTTGTTTAACAATTTTCTTGTGAAGCATCGTCATTTAACAATCCACTACACATGCAAATGTAACATATCTAGAGAGTTAACACATTGTACACATGTAATTGAATGCTTTTTACTTGCTCTAGGGTACATTTTTTTAACAAAAGACACAACAGCATTATCATTTCTATTTAAATCTTTGCTATACATAGACATAATACGGTTAAACGAATAACATTTAGCTTTGTGACACAGAAAAAACCCACAGTGTTGCCCGCAGCAAACTGAAGTAAAGTTTTGAAATTGTACATGGTTATATTTTATTTTACAACAGTTCTTTGTCAAAAAATAATGAATCGATCGAGGAAAGAGTTCATAGTCTGGACGGTTTCCATACGAGTCAAAAAATTCTCCGGTGTTTTCATCAATAAGGCATAAAGCTAGCCAGTGCTCACCCGGCATGTGTCTCGGATGTGTGTTTACGTTGAACAAAGCAGGAAACTTTCTCAGCGTACTCGTAGGTAGCTTGTCACAGGCCATCACGCTGTGAAATATTTTATCTATTTCAGGACAACTTCTCATAACCTCCGTTAGTTCTCTGGTATCCATGAGTTACTGGTAATCGATGAGCACGTTTCTTCGATTGTTTATTTCTAGAATACTGTCGAATTTGGCATACACAATTAGATTCACCGTGCTCGGAAGTGGTTGACGAAGTCTGAGTTCCAATCGCATATTTCCCGATTTTATTAATGACAAATGTTGCCCACAATCATCATCAGGATTCAGTTTGAATGCGAATAAAGTATATCCGTTCAGGTATTCTTCTCTGTTTATCGACAAAGCCTGATCTTTCAGCTGCTTTCCTGATGCTAAAATTAAAGAATGGAATTCACGGACCACGTTACCGGACTGAAAAACAGGCTGAAACGGTTTTGCAGGATATTGAGTACCGTCTACGTACAGCGCGATAAACTCTGCATCATAATGTTTAAAATTAAAAGGGTTTTTATTGTATGACCTGCTGAAGGCATCGTTGTCTACTATCCCAAAGATAATGGCTTTAGGTAAAGGGCCGAGGAAAAGGTTCTCTGCAAATGCGGCTCCCTGCAGCTAGACTGAAGGTCTTCAAACAGACTCTTTCGATCGAGTACTTGGCTGTGGCGCTGAGAAGTGCTTGCCCATGACCGATTTTTACAGACGGTGAGAAAGTTACTTTCTTCACAAAAAGAGAAGTGTTGAGTATTTTCAGATTGAAATTTGCATTTCCTTCCTTCATCAAACAGAATTCAGCTTTGCTGCGAACCATTTTAATCCTCAAATTGATACAGTTCAGTAAAAGTTTATCCTGAAAAAATATATCCGAGTGAATGTGTCCAATCAGGTTAAAGGTGTTGCTTTCCATCTGGGTCTGTGTCGTCCATATGCCCAGCTGTGTCTTTGTAGAATAGCCCGGTGCAAAATTGTGTTTCCAGGGTATCTTTTCCGTAGTTGAGAAGACTTTCAAATGTAGCACGGTATGGGTATGTACTGCTAGATTGAGAAATAAGACGATCCCCGAGCATAACATCCACTTGTGAAAAAAGTGAGGCTACGGGGTAGTTAACAACCCCAACCTTTGCATCGTTAGCATCGTTCACGATTTTACAAGCCAGATGTAAAAAAGTGTTGTTCAAGTCGAGGTAATCCTCCCCGTTTCCAGCCACGTAGAACTCCAGGGGTCCGTTGTCCGTAAGAGTTGGAAAGTGGAGGTATTTTGAGATAAGTGTACTTTTCGATACTCATTTGGGTATAAGGTAATGTGAAAATATCCAATTCTGTCTTGGTACACTCTGAGGATAGACTGTGTAAGAAAGCCATGATGATAGAAAATGTTCAGCCGATTTCTCTTGTGAGAGATGGAAGGATGCCTGTTGCCTCTCTGCTCGGTCTTTTTCACACTGGTCTTGATTTTAGTAACCTTTCGACTTTTATTCGGAATCACGTGTCGATGCCCTTTAGATTTTTTATGTGCAATCAACGCAAGCGCCGATCCGTCTTGATTCTGAGCTTGTGTCTTGCTCATAATGTTGCTGAATACGTCGCTTACGAAACCTTTAGCCGCTGTTTTTAAATGAGGTTTTGCAATAGCAAATCCCCTTTTGAGGAACGGAACCACCATTCTAAAAAGACCCTTGAACAGTCCTCCTAGCCCCGACCCATACATGGTGGGGGCACCTTGAAACCCTGGAAGGCCATTTCCAGCCTGGTGGACATAATAATCCACGTAGGTCTGCGGATGAACGTAGCCCATATCCATCATTTTACATGCGGAACGAATGCTTAGCGAGTCTAAAGTTTAGTTTAGCTATAAATTTCAGGTAACTAAAAGGTATAAGCTTGTTCTTTTTTGACTTCGATTACTATATCGGTAATGTGGTTCTTGGTGAGAGGTATGTAATGCAGCTTATCATAAGTAATTGTGACGACTTTGTTGTTTTCACCCGTTATTTCACTTTGTTGTTTTCACCATCTCAGTAACGGGGCAAAACTGTCACCAACTCGTTGATACTCGATAACGTCTGTGTATACATACATCGTGTAAAAGCCTCCGTGAGTATCAGCAGGATTAGGCGGGTCTGGTTCTCGGGCCGTTATCGGAACACCGGGGTTCATACCAAGCATATATGCTAATTTTCTATAAGCTTTGAACGCAAAATGTTTTTGGGATACGATGTGTATTTTATTTTTCATAGGGTTATAGAATAGTTCTATTCCGAGTTCCAATTTCTTTATGATTTTGTTGATTTCACTAACCACTTCATCGATACTTTTATAATATCCTGGAGTGATATTAAAGTTACTGTTTTGTGTTTTCTTTCCATCCCTCTGAATAATATGACACAGACTGTCTTCCTCTGTTAACGAGTACCAACTCTGGATATATTGAACCTCCGCGAGCGAGACTTCCCATATTCCGTTCAAATCGATTGGTTTGGCGAATTTAGTAGTGTAGTGCGTGATCTTATTATTAGGGTAAATATCCAAAGACGCGTTGCTTGGAAGGGTCACAAAGAATCCACACTCTTCCATGGTTTAATGAATATAGTTTTCAGTTTTGTTCACGACGATCCTTTTGTTATGTTAACTACATCTTCGACTGGAACCCAAGAATTAAATTTATCGGGCCACCCCACCCATTTCACCAGGCAGACTTTTTTCCGGTTTTGGGTCTTTTCAGACAAGATTTTCTCAATTTTAAACGTCTTGTCCTTCCCAATAATGATCTTTTGTAACTCAGGTTCATAAAATGTTCCCTAAATTTTTTCACCATCATAGTCTTGTAATTTATATACCGGGGGATCTCTCGGTATCTGTTCGGAGATTGTAAAATATTCATCCATAAAGTTTTGCTCGTATCCTTTCTCAAACTGTCTTTTTAAATGGGAAATTCTAACAATATCACCGACTTTAAACTTGAATTTTAGTTTCTTTAATTTAGGTGAGAACAGTCCGTAGAGGGTTTTAAATACTCTGAAGGAATTGGCTTCGTTGACCTCGGCGGGTTTCATTTTGATGCTGGAATGGTAATTGTGATTGAACGCTTGAATCAGATCCTGGACTATGTCGATGTATTTTCTCGTGTGAAAAGCGGTAAAATATTTCCACATCTTTAGCGTTCTGTTGAACCTTTCACACACCGATGATTTTGCCCCGTACCCGTAGCAAAGTGAACAATGTCATGTTTTTTCATTAATGTTTGAAAATCTTTGTTAAAAAACTCCTTCCCTTGGTCAGTTTGTATTTTTTGGGGGACTCTACCTTCCTTTAGAATGGAATCAAAAGCTTTAGTTACCTCGAGTCCTGTCTTGATTCGTAACACACGTACCCAGGCATATTTGGATAAAATATCTATACACATGATCATAAATTTCACGTTGTCGTTACTCTCTGACAAGTTGCTCATATCGACTAAATCAGCTTGCCATTGTTCATCGATGTTCTTCACAAAAACCTTGTTTCTTTTAAACTTAGTAGATACTGGTTTATGTACACTGTATGCGTCCTGCTCTGTTAACCAGTTTTTTATTTCAGTATCATTAGCTCTTTTACCTATTTTCTCAACAATAGCTCTTTGCAAACTCTCAACCCCACCGTATGAACCAGGTTCTGACGGTGTATAATATATAGTCTTCATCAATCGCTCAGTTATTTCGAGTGTCAAGACAAAGAATGATCAAACACCAGTGTAGATTAAGCATTTTATCTTAGAACACGTGAGCTTGGTATTACATATTCAATCAAAGTAACATTTTCCATTCTAAACAATTTATATCACACTCAGGTTTAGATACATGTTTAGTTTTACATTCAAATGTTTGAGCAATACATGTAAGATAAAACTTGATACACACCAATGTGTTAAGGACACACGCTATTTACGAATGTCTTCAGCATTTTGTTTTATCAGGCTTTTCTCGCAGTCAGAATAGACGTGGCTTGTTTTGAAGTTTCCCACGTATGTGGCAGGTCAGTGGGTTCCAGATATGAGTGAAAGGTCCAGTAGTTCACAATGTCTTCGCACACCTGCTCGTTGAAAACGTCTTTGGTTTTCTCCTTGACCTCGTTCAACACGGTTTTGATGTGAGGCTCATCTCGTCATTCACACACTGTGGCTTCAGCGATACTTTGAATTTTTTCCAGGGATGGAGTGTGTTTGATAGCACACAGTTTCAGACCTCTTGCCAATATGTATTTGAACCATGGTTTAAACAGTTTTTTCAGCAATCTGTAGGTGTTTAGGTGCAGATAGTACTCTTCAGGATCGAACAAACACGCGTGTTGGAGTTGACTCGGATGTTCGATCGCGCAGCCGTGGCAGTTGTCCTTCAGATCTTGTTGGATAATTCTGTCCAACAGTTCTCCCGTAACAGCACGTATGATGGCTAGCACGGTGTTGGTTATACACCCGTGGGCTTCATTGTTCGTTGTCAGATAGGTCAGATTTCTTTTTCCTAGGTTTTCGCCATCTTCAAAACCGGAACTGGTCACATCATCATACAAGGTAGCATCAGAGTTGTAGAAAATGGGGTTGAATTCACAAGTAATATTGCTTGTTGATGCTCAGAATATTTTGACTCGATATGTATTCAGACTCATTTATATAGCGTGCGGGAGGAGTCTTGGGGAAGGTGGAGTTTCTGATCAAGAGTAATATATTGACGATCTCAGAAGAAGAGATCTTCTAACCTTACTTTTATTTCCGTTATTTCTTTGTCTCTTCCAATTTTTTGGAATAATTCTTGATAAATAATAATTGATGGAAGTAGCGTTACAGATTGTGCCAGCTGGTTCGGTCATACCTCACTTCACAGTTCTTTTTGTTATCAGGGGTGTCGTCACCGGTTAATACAGTAGCACAGTACAGTGAAACCTGGTTCTTGGAGAAATTTGTTGCTCTGATGCAGTATTTCACCAACAACGCCTGAGCGCAAGCGGTCAGGACGTTCCCCCGGGTTGGGAGATGTTATGTAGCATGTCTAAAAAAAAGAGTGTTTTATCTTCCTAATTCGTACTGATTTCCTAATTCATGTTTACTTTTTCAGAGTCAGTTGTGAATGAATGGGCTGGCACGCGATATAGACTCCGTTTTGAGCTGGGATCACGAGTTGTTAGAATCGTGGGAGGCTTGTGCATTTTCCCAGCTCATGGAGAAACGTGTGCCAGTGAATGTCTGACTTCGAAAGACAATGACTCTGAGGCTCCACCTTCAAACCAAGAAGCTTACAGTCACGAGTCGCCAGCTGTTACAGACAACAGAGCTTTATTTGAACTGCTAGAAACTGGGTTCAAGAGAGTCGAGGCGCGTATTGCGGACCTGAAAAGCGTTTTGCTGTCATTGAGGAGCGTCTGGACAGCATTGAGAAGAAGCAGAGTGTTTATAATCAATCTGTGATGGATACTTTACAACGAGACACCATCTCGCATAAACCTGCACTATCTTTCCATGCTGGGGAGAATCGCCGCGTTGGTCATGACCAAAACCTGATGATGGAGTTGTTAAAGCAGGTTGTACACATGCTTAAAAAACAAACTGGGTGAGTTGTACAATACGTTTTCATTCATCTGTGTGTTTGCTTGTATTAATTGCTGATTCGACTCTGTTTACTGTTTGTGGTATTTTTACTAGTTTTGTTTAAATTTCAAAATCTGTTTTTAAAAAATGTCAAAGCATTGTAGGGAAACAGTTTGTAATCAGGGAGCAGTAATTAAATCTAGAAAATGCGACGACGACGGTTTGTTTGAACAGCGCGGTAACACAGAAACATTACAGTATTTAATCTGGACAATAGATCTGAGTCTACCACTTGTTGGAATTATTAAACATGGCAAGATCAGTGGCAGACGATCAAGCAGAATCAATTCCAACTTTGTCATTAGACTATGATCTAATGGGCAGGTGGGCAGGGGTTCAGACAGCGAATCATATCATACGTTTAATCCTTCAGAGCCAAATTTTGGGTTATATGCATCCGCCATTGATTCTATTGTAAGAGAGGGTGGCGATATTGGTGGTTATACAGTGGTATCGAGACTCAGATTTAATAGTTTGGAGATACGGCGTCGTATATTTATGCGTGTGATAACCGCCCCAGACCTGGCAGCATACACTATATTTCTGCATGATATTATAGATGAAATAGTGTCGTTTTCCAGACTGCTGGCCGGTGATGGGGGTTTAATCAACATAACATTGAGAGGCCCTAGTCTACCCCCTGATGTTATTGCTGTCTTGTCACCGGACAACAATTACGATGTGTGCGTGTTCACAAAACAGATTGAGAACATTATGCAAAGCAATTCTAATGTACGGGCTGATGACAGTTTGGATCTAAATGTGTCTATAGCTCGTGGTAAACACAGTGGTGCTTATCGAAAGATACGTGATCTAGCCCATAACGAACAGAATGAATCTGCTTTGTCCCAACAATATAGCTAACAATCTGTCTGGCCCATTTTCTACATCCACAAACATTGTGTACTGATCTAGAACCGATAGCCGAGTCTCTGCAGAACACTGTGGGGTATTCAGTGCCGCAAAAGATAGGGTTTAATGACATCACACAGTTTGAACGGTTGTTACACATTAAAATAGTGGTGTTCCATAGAACGTGTACTGGTATGTTGGAACGGGATACGTCCAATGACGTGCCTCATAACAAGACCGTGTTCTTGTATCTGCACAACGAACATTATTTCATGATTAAGAACCTAAAAGCGTTCATAGGTACACCATACATGTGCAACTATGGTCACCAAGGATTTACTAGGCGTAGAGACCATAGGTGTAAATACATTTGCGTAATGCACCTGATTGTCATAAATACGCTGTTAAAATGAGGCAATGTCATGATTGTTTGCGGTACTGCAAATCTGCCTATTGTTATAAAGCGCATAAACAAATGCAAATACAATAACAGTACGCACAGTGTGATGTCACAAAATACTGTCAGAAATGTAATAGGCAATATCATGTCAGCGGAGCCACCCCAAAACAACATGTGTCTGCAGCAGAATGTTGTATCCATTGTGGCGTGGAATTGGTTAATGACGGCATACACCAATGTTTTATACAGTCAATAAAACTCGAGCCACCTAGTGACAAATACATATACTATGATTTTGAGACACAACACGTAGACGATAAACACATTGCAAACTTCGTATGCGCGATTACGTTTAAAGGGGAAGAGTTCACAGACTGTATAGATCGACTTGTTAAAAAGTTTAGACAGCCTCATTATCAGAATTTCACATGGGTTGCACACAATGCTTCTGGGTTTGACAACTTTATACTTTTGGAATATTTCACAAAAGCAGGGTTAACACTTCAAATTACTATGCAAGGCTGTTGGATCATTTTAATGTATGACAAGACATTCAAGCAAAGTTTCAGTGATAGATACTCATTCATCCCTACGCGTCTGGCCATGACGTCCACTGCATTAAATATAACCTGTGCTGAGAAAGGTCATTTTCCACACCTATTGAATAGAATAGAAAATGAAGACTTCATAGGACCACACCCAGACAAGCATTTCTATGGCTATGAGACAATGTCTGACAAAGAGAGGGTTCTGTTTGATGAGTGGTATGTTACGGTATCGGTAGAAGTGTTTGATTTTAAAAAAGAACTCGCTATGTATGGCAAGAACGATGTCATTTTGCTCTGTGAGGCATGCATGAAGTACTGCCACGAATTCATACAGTGTACCAAACTCGACCCATTCAGATACACCACTTTAGCAGCGTGTTGCATGGCCGTGTATAAAAAGCGCTTCCTACCAAAAGACACCCTAGCTCTGACCCACAACAATGTGTACACAAATCAGAACAACAACCATTTCCATTGAATGACTTGAATATGTTAAAACAACACGCGGCATAAACATTCGACACGCATTAAACGACGGCGAAATGGTAATTGGAAAATACTATCTCGATGGTTATTATGAATGATTGTCATTATAATCCCAACCATTTACATCTATTATCAAAAGTGTCCTACGGCTTGCTCAGAAGACAATTTGATGACAAAGTCGAAATATTAGAAAAAGCGTATGGTCTGGCTGTTGAGGTAATGTGGGAGTGTGATTGGAATAATGCTAAACAGACCAATGTCGATGTATTGGCCTTTATGACCACTTACACACATCCTGAAAGACTGACACCACACAACGCTCTATTTGGTGGTCGTACTAACTCATACAAATTGTATCACAAATCCGAAAATACGATATGTCGACTTTACAAGCTTGTATCCATTTTGCCAGGCCAAAGAATGTTACCCTATAGGACAACCCCAAATAATTTTCAAGGATTTTGAACCTCTTGAAAATTATTATGGATTTGTTAAAGCTACAGTGCTGCCACCACGAAAACTGCTTCACCCCATCCTTCCCTATAGGACTGTTGGTAAGCTTATGTTTCCACTCTGTCATACATGTGCAGAACAACAGAATCAGACAGACCTGTGTGGACATACTGATGAGGAAAGAGCAATTTCAGGCTGTTGGGTCAGCATCGAACTGTTGAAAGGTGTGGAAAAGGGTTACATTGTAACGAAAGTAGACGAGGTATAGCATTTTCCACAACGGTCAGAAACTTTGTTTTGTGATTATGTCTTACAATGCACACAAGAGGCCAGCGGATTCCCTGCTCACGTTGTGACAGATGCTGACAAGGAATCCTACATCTCAGATTACTTTGAGAAAGAGTGGATTAAGATGGATATTGAGAAGATAAGTCATAACCCCGTACAGCGTTCTATTAACAAACTTTTGCTGAACTCACTTTGGGGTCGTTTCTCGATGTGTGAAAACTTGCCGTGTACAGAACTAATTTCGGACCCGGAACAGTTTACACAACATATATCCGGCGACAGTAACGACAGTAAACACTGTTCGTTCGTGTCAGACAGTGTAGCAATAATTCAGTGGTGTTACGCGGATGGGAAAGGGGGTCAGACTCGTGACATTAACATCTTTCTTGGAGCGTTTAAAACCACTTACGCACGTCTAAAACTGTATGAGTTGATGGACAAATTGGGTGATAGGTTGTTGTACAATGACACAGACAGCGTAATCTTTACATCTTGAGAGGGCGACTGGGAACCTCCGTTGGGCCCCTATCTTGGCAATTTATCTGATGAGGTTGAAGAGGGTGATCACATTATTGAATTTTGTTCAGGGGGCCTGAAAACATATGGTTACCGCACTGCTAAGGGCAAGGTTTGTATGAAAGCCAAAGGTATCACACTCAATGCGGTAAATTCAAAAGCCATTAGATTAGACACACTGATTGATTGGACTTGCTGACCACTACATCATGGGGGTGGATAATATTCGTCATATACTGGCATGCACAGACACTATTGTACGTAATAAAAAACATTTCACACTACACAATAGGTCAGTCGTTAAAAAGTTTAAGGTGTTGTACAACAAATGCGTGCTGTTCCCTGATTTTACAATGCTCCCATATGGCTTCTGACAATCTTTTTGGACATAGGGGTGTGCGAGACGCAGATGGTTTTGATTTCAGATTACAACATCTGTTTTCATGTATGATGAGGGGCCATTCAAACTCGTGAAAGTCATATTTTGTAAAAATGTTGCAAAATGCTGTACAGTTGATTTCTAAAAAAAAATTAAATATTGTGTATATTTATGATTGTTGGCAACCGTTGTACGATGAATTGTTGAAAATGTACAAAATAAAATTTGTTGAAGGATTACCACAGACTCTGAATGATGATGCTCTGTTTCCTGCCAACACAACTAATTTGTTGATCCTTGATGATCTGATGAAAGAGGCTAGCGGGAGCAACGAGGTAGAAAAGTGTTCACCTAGTATGTACATCACAGAAATCTTAGCGCTATTTATATTGTGCAGAATTTATTTTGCCAAGGGAAATCCAGCAGGACCATCAGCTTAAACACAAATTAAGTGATGCTGTTTAAAAACCCCAGGGATGCCAATCAGGTCAATGTGCTAGGAAGACAAATGTATCCCGGCAACACAAAAATTTTTATGGAGTGTTATCAAGACGGAACCAGCAAACCTTTTGGGTATCTGATGATTGATTATAAAACAAAAACACCCGAACACTATTGGCTCAGAACAGATTTACTTGCACCACATCCTGTGGTATATCTCCAGAAAAGAACATAGCGAAAATGTTGGCCAGACTTTGTAGAAACCTGCCGCTTTTAAAAATATTATTAAAAGCAACACCCAAACAAAGACAAATTATTTTACAAACTGCCACAGATGAACTCATTGCGACATTGTGTGACGTAGCTCTCAATGTTCTCTATGGCAATATACCGCTCACATCGCAAGAATACCAGAAACTGAGAAAGAGGAAAAGCGTAATCAAATTTGTTGTGGATAAGACAGTTGGGGTTAAAAGAAAGAGACGGGTAATCAACCAACAGGGGGGATTTCTTCTACTGCTCTTAAGCGTTGCTATTCCTTTCATCTCCAGCCTGATTGCTTCTAGATAACAGGGGATGGAGTATGCAGAGAAGATGTTTTCAGTCCCGCAGCATCAGTTGGATAAACTAAAGACTGGTACCCCCGCAATTCTCTTCAGCAGGTTGTGGAGAATGATTTGGACATAGCTATAAGAAATATTTTGCACCGATCTGACTTGGACAACTATGAAAAGGACGAAGCTGTACACAAGCGTTTTACAGCTAGATAAGGGGACCGTGAAAACAGCACATTAACATTAACGCTTCCGCAGACTGACCACTCTGAAAAAGAAAAGCCGTCTGTGCCTACCGGCGTAAACCCCCACGATGATTTAGTTAATGTAGTGGACGATATTTTGAAGAATTTTCTGCAGAGGAGTGTAAAAACTACTCCCTACATTTTAGATAAAATGTCTAAAATTAAAGATGTCACATCTTGGGACGAGTCGGGAGAGTTTGTGTTTAAAGGTAGAACAATCCCTGGTTCACACATGCTCGATTTACTTCAAAGCATCACGGCTCCGTAAAAGATTAAACAGAAAATGTTGTAATTTTTCCGCAGTCTGAAGTTGTCTCAGACCATTATCTTATCTAGTTCATAATATGTATCGATCATAATATTTCCACCTTGCCTCGCTACAAAATGTACATTCACATCAGCTACTGCACCAAGCTTCATCAATAACCTCCCAGAGACATCAATTAGATTTGGATCACCGTCTGATCCCATAGAACTCGATCACGCAACTGAATGCTTAGAGTCAACGCTCCGCTACACGCTAGATAGAGTGGTTCCACTCAAAAGAGAATTAATTAGAGAGAAAAAGCTAGCACCCTGGTATAACGATAAAACGCGTACCTTAAAACAGACTACTCGACAATTAGAACTTAAATGGTGTCAAACCAAATTGGTAGTATTTCAAACAGCTTGGAAGGAGAAGTATAGAAAATCTCTTAGTGATGCTAGAAAAGTCTATCTCTCAACCTTAATAGGAGATAACAAAAACAATTTGAGATTTCTATTCAACACAGTAGCAAAATTAACTAGCATTAAAACCACTACAGAAAGAAGCACACAATCATTGCATAGCAGCAAAGATTTCTTAAAATTTTTCATTGGTAACATTGAAAATATTAGATGTGAAATTCAGGCTATTAAATTAAAACCAGACAGTATACCTAACCCTAGAGATGATAATATAGTAATATCAGATCAATGATTAGAATGTTTTACTCCCCTTAAAGAGACCGAACTAGCTTCATTAATCTCTTCAGCAAAATCATCAACTTGCATACTAGATCCTGTACCTACATGTTTCTTTATACAGATTTGTCGTGGAGTAATTGAACCGCTTTTAAATATAATCAGTTCTTCCCTTAGCCCTGGCTATGTACCTAAATCACTTAAATTAGCAGTTATTAAACCCCTGCTTAAAAAACCTGACCTTGACCCCTCTCAACTGTCCAGCTATAGACCTATATCAAATCTCCCCTTCACCTCCAAGATCTTAGAAAAGGTTGTAGCACAGCAGCTATGCTCGTACTTGAATAGGAATAACATTCATGAAATGTATCAGTCAGGATTTAGCATCATAACACAGAGACAGCATTAGTTAAAGAAGTAAAAGACCTACTACTGGCCTCTGATCAGGGTTGTGTCTCATTGCTTGTGTTACTTGACCTTAGTGCAGCTTTTGATACTGTAGATCATACTATTCTCCTTGATAGATTAGAAAATGTTGTTGGCATTAAGGGAACAGTCCTTTGCTGGCTCAGGTCTTATTTGACCGATGGCGACTTCTCCACTCATACCGAGGTTAAATTTGGTGTTCCACAAGGTTTGTTTTAGGCCCACTGCTTTTTACTTTATATATGCTACCTCTAGGTCATATTATTCGTATTCATGGAATTAGCTTCCACTGTTATAATGATGATACACAGCTGTATGTTTCAGCAAAGCCAGACGACAGACAGCAGCTTAGTAAAGTTGAGAGATGTGTAAATGGCACACTTATATAGCGCTTTTTATCCAAAAATCCACTGTGTCTCATTCACCCACACACACACTCACATACCAATGGTAGCAGAGCTGCCATGCAAGGCGCTAACTTGCCATCGGGAGCAATTTGGGGTTCAGTGTCTTGCCCAGCATGTGGAGTTATGTGGGCTGGGAATCGAACCGCCAACCCTACGATTAGTGGACAACCCACTCTACCACCTGAGCCACAACCGCCCATGTGTAAAGGACATTAGACATTGGATGCTTATTAAGTTCCTTTTACTTAATTCTGCCAAGACAGAAGTACTTCTACTAGGACCACATGTAGCTAGAAGTAAGCTTTCTGACTACACAGTAGCTCTGGATAGCCTTTCTGTTTCATCATGTACAGCAGTAAAAGACCTTGGAGTGATTATTGACTCCAGTCTTTCATTTGACACTCATGTAGATAATATTACTAGGATAGCCTTCTTTCATCTCAGAAATATTGCTAAAATAAGAAATATAATATCACTACATGATGCAGAAATATTGGTCCATGCTTTCGTCACCTCTAGGCTAGATTATTACAATGCTTTACTGTCTGGATGTTCCAGTAGGAGCATAAACAAACTCCAGTTAGTCCAGAATGCAGCTGCTAGAGTCCTAACTAGAACCAGAAGATACGACCACATCAGCCTGATCTTATAAACACTGCATTGGCTCCCAGTGAAATCTCACAGTGATTATAAAATACTATTATTAACTTATAAAGTTCTAAACAGTCTCGTGCCACAGTATTTAGGTGACCTTTGGGTTGTCTGTGATCCCCCACGCCTACTTCGATCAAAAGATGCAGGCTATTTGACTATTACGAATGGGACTCGAAACAAAAGCAATTGCAGATTCAAGTCTTTATTACTCGAACACAAGGTCAATAAACAAACACTGAGATATGCGGTCTAAACATGAAACGGGGTCTAGACATGAAACGAGGTCTACACATGAAACGAGGTCTACACATGAAACGAGGCATGAAGCATAAAACAAGAACAGGACTCGAGAACTCGACCGCTTAGCATCATGCTAGCTAACAGATACATATCCGTAGACTAGTTTCGTTAAAAGTAATACTGCACGAAGAGCACAGCAACACGAGGGGTTTAAATCACAAATGTAATTTACCTTGAACGCCAACAGCTGGTAACAATTAATACACACCCTCGAAAAACACCCAATGACTAAACAAGGAGGAGACAAAACAGAAGCCAAAACAAATGCACGTGTCCATAGTAAACAAAGTCACCATAGTCCATGCGTAATCCAAGAGCGTGCGCTCGCGTACTCTGGCTCGTGCACGCGCGTGCCCTCCGGCTTTCCGTGCACATCTCGCACCGCAGTGCCATCTGCAGGGGAGATCATGACATTGACGGTACCTCAAATAGCGAAGGCTACAGTAGGGGGAAGAGCTTTCTCTTATAGAGCCCCACAGTTATGGAATAGCCTTCCGATTAATGTTCGGGACAGTGTTTAAGTCTTGGCTTAAAACATATTTGTTTACTCAAGCCCACCATGACTAGACTATCTGTTACACTAAGCACAGTCCTAACAATCTCTTCTCTCCTCTCTCCTTCTGTCAAGCCAAACATGATTTTATGGAGATACTAGAGATCCTGATCCTTTCTGCTCTCTGGACCTGCCTGATCCGTTTCGGATGTCCTACCTCTGGATGGAGCTCTCATCTACTCCAATTCCAGATTTCTGGGACTACGGATCGGATACTTCTAAGGCCAAACAGAATTCATATAAAATCATAATGAACTTTTTTACACTATCTATCTGTTGTTACCCAGATGAGGATGGGTTCCCTTCTGAGTCTGGTTCCTCTCAAGGTTTCTTCCTCTTAACATCTTCGGGAGTTTTTCCTTGCCACCATCACCACCGGCTTGCTCAATTGGGATAAATTTGCACATTTAAAATCTGTATATCGTGTTTATATGTTTCTGTAAAGCTGCTTTGAGACAATGTCTATTGTAAAAAGCACTATACAAATAAAATTGAATTGAATTGAAAAAGATTTCTGATGCCCGAAGACCTGTCGACTGGCTCGAATTTCTGGAGGCTTTTGCTACTTTAAACATACCATACTCATGGTACCAAACCATTATGTCAGACACGCAATTAACTCTTTCAAAACCAAATTGACGTCGCCTATAACCAACTTGTCTAAGAAGCGTAAAAAGCAGAAAATAGTGCCGAGCTCACCATCAACACAATCAGTTTATTCAGATGACCCAGTATTCAAATCACCTGCTCTTGACGTGAGTCAGTGACTAAGTTTTTAATCCCAGAGTTTTCTAATGTTCATGATCTTGTTATTATCTGTATTGCTGGATGGGACATATGTATAATAATAATAATAATAATAATAATAATAATAATAATAATAATAAAGAGTCAAAAGAAGAAATCTCTGTTCTTTGTTTTTATTGAAAAAATCTAGTATTAGACAAACATTTCACCTGTCTGAACACAATGAATACATTTGAAAACATGTTCATTACAACAAACTTTTTTTAGTTTTAGTTTTTTCATAAATGTTGTCACCATCTTGTCATTTTTAATAAAATCGTCGGTATACATCTTCAACACATGGTCATAATCATACCCTTTTACCATGTGATAGAGAAAACACATAATGCTGCCTGCAGGTCTCTGATAAAAAATCTTGGACTTGTACTAGGACTTGTACTGTATTATCCATTATAGTCATAAGCTGGATGGTGTCCATTTTGCCTATTAATAGTAATCAACCAGGACCTGTCTGCGATTTGACACTTCGATGATACTGTCAAACATGGAATAAACAATTAAATTGATCGTTCGAGGTAGAGGCTGTCTAAAACGTGCTTCTAGTCTAATATTTCCAGACTTGATAAACAATACGTGCTGACTGCATTCTTCGTCCTTTGTGAGTTTAAATGCATAAAGGGTATAACTGTGCAGAAAATCCTCCCTATCAATAGATAGAGGCTGATTTTTAAGATGCTTTCCAGAAGCCAGCGCAAACTGGTAAAATTCACGCACTGCAGATCCACTTCCATATTCAGGCTGCAGAGGCTTCGCGGGGTGCTGCTGCCCATCCAGATAAATGGCCAAAAATTCTAGGTCGTAGTTTTTAAACGCAAACTGATTTTTATTATAGGAGCCTGTAAACGCGTCATTATCAACCATAGCCAGAACCACAGATTTTGGTAGAGTTCCTAAGAATAAGTTTTCTTTATTATAAACACGTGAGCCTACAGGAATTGAGAAGTTTTTCACACATACTCTGTAGATGGGGTACTTGGCAGGCGTTGAAAGCAATGCTTGCACATGCCCCAATCTCACACCTGGTGATACAGACACTTTTTTCACAAACAGCAAAGCTGGCACGTTGTTTAGTTTGTAGGCAACAGCAACGCTCCGCATCAAACAGAATTCGTCTTTTGCCTTCGTCATGTAAATTTTAATGTTCACATCGTTAAGCATTAGTTTTTCTTGAAAGAATATGTCGCTGTGAATGGGTGCTAGTAGTTCAACCACATTACTGGTGTTGGTAAAGGCAGCTCGTTTTGTCAAACCTCTATTACCACCAGCGGGGTCCGTTACGTCCATGTGGCCAGCCATGTCTTTGTAAAAGAGCACGGCGGAGAAAAGAGTTTCAAGAGCATCTTTACCATAATTGGTAAGACACCCACTTGTGAAAATATTGTAGATCTGGCATAGATAATAAGCCCCACGGGGGCTCCATCTGCAATGTCTGTACCATCTGCATTAGTGATTTTGAGACGTAAAAAAACCAGCGTGTTGTTTAGATCTACATTATCCTCTCCAGTCCCAGAGGTGATGTTTCTCATATGACAACAGGGGTACTTCTACATACAGTGGCAAGAAAAAGTATGTGAACCTTTTGGAATTTCATGGTTTTCTGAATAAATTTGTAATAAAATGTGATCTGATATTGACAAATATAATGTGCCTAAAATAATAACACAAAATAAATTCTGATCCTTCATGTCTTTATTGAACACACTCATTCAACATTCAAAATGGCTGTGGAAAAAGTAAGTGAATCCTTACAATTAATAACTGGTTGACCCCACCTTGGCAGCAATAGTCTCAACCAGGCGTTTCTTGTAGCTGTGGATCAGACCTGCATATCATTCAGGAGGAATTTTAGCCCATTCTTCCTGGCAGAACTGCTTTAGCTCTGTCATATTCTTTGGACGTCTCATGTGTATGGCTCTCTTCAAGTTATTCCATAGCATCTCTATTGGGATGAGGTCTGGGCTCTGACTTGGGCACTCCAAAAGGTGGATTTTGTTTTTCTGAAGCCATTTTGTTGTGGACTTGCTCTGGTGTTTTGGGTCGTTGTCCTGTCACATCACCCAACTTCTACACAGTTTCAGCTGACGTACAGACATTCTCACATTATCCTGAAGAATCGTCTGATATACTTGGGATTTCATCTTCCCCTCAATGATTGCATACAGTGTATACAGTATGTATACAGTATACAGTATACAGTAAGGATGAGATGCTGTTGACCTCAACTGAGGAAGTAATTGCACGGTGGAAGGAACACTTTGAGGAACTCTCATCGTCAATTTCCGTGGTGGAGGTCACGGAGGTAGTCAAACAACTACACAGTGGCAAAGCCCCGGGGATTGATGAGATCCGTCCAGAAATGCTGAAAGCTCTGGGTGTGGAGGGGATGTCTTGGATGACACGCCTCTTTAACATTGAGTGGAAGTCGGGGGCAGTGCCCAAGGAGTGGCAGACCGGGGTGGTGGTTCCCCTGTTTAAAAAGGGGGACCAGAGAGTGTGCGCCAATTATAGGGGTATCACACTTCTCAGCCTCCCTGGTAAAGTCTACTCCAAGGTGCTGGAACGGAGGGTTCGGTCAATAGTTGAACCTCGGATTGAGGAGGAACAATGCGGATTCCGTCCTGGTCGTGGAACAATGGACCAGCTCTTTACTCTCGCAAGGATCTTGGAGGGGGCCTGGGAGTATGCCCAACTCCCTACATGTATGCCCTACATGTGTTTTGTGGATCTGGACAAGGCATATGACCGGGTCTACTGTGGGAGGTGCTGAGGGAGTATGGGGTGAGGGGTTGCCTTCTTAGGCTATCCAATCGCTGTACGCCAAAAGCGAGAGCTGTGTCCGGATGCTCGGCAAAAAGTCGGACTTGTTCCAGGTGGGGGTTGGTCTCTGCCAGGGCTGCGCTTTGTCACCAATCCTGTTTGTGATATTCATGGACAGGATATCGAGGCGTAGTCATGGTGGGGAGGGGTTGCGGTTTGGTGACCTGAGGATCTCATCGCTGCTTTTTGCAGATGATGTGGTCCTGATGGCATCATCAGCCCGTGACCTCCAGAACTCACTGGATCGGTTCGCAGCCGAGTGCAAAGCGGCTGGGATGAGGATTAGCACCTCTAAATCTGAGGCCATGGTTCTCAGCAGGAAACCGATGGAGTGCCTACTCCGGGTAGGGAATAAGAACATAACCCAAGTGAAGGAGTTCAAGTACCTCGGGGTCTTGTTCACGAGTGAGGGGACATCGGAGCGGGAGATTGGCCGGAGAATCGGAGCAGCAGGAACGGTATTGCAATCACTTTACCGTACCGTTGTGACAAAAAAAGAGCTGAGCCGGAAGGCAAAACTCTCGATCTACCGGGCAATTTTCATTCCTACCCTCACCTATGGTCATGAAGTTTCGGTAGTGACCGAAAGAACTAGATCGCGGGTACAAGCGGCCAAAATGGGTTTTCTCAGGAGGGTGGCTGGCCTCTCCCTTAGAGATAGGGTGAGGAGCTCGGCTATCCGAGAGGAACTCAGAGTAGAGCCGCTGCTCCTTTGCGTTGAAAGGAGCCAGTTGAGGTCGTTCGGGCACCTGGTAAGGACGCCCCCTGGGCGCCTCCCTAGGGAGGTGTTCCAGGCATGTCCAGCTGGGAGGAGACCTCGGGGAAGACCCAGGACTAGGTGGAGAGACTATATTTCCACACTGGCCTGGGAACACTTCGGGATCCCCCAGTCAGAGCTGGTTAATGTGGCTCGGGAAAGGGAAGTTTGGGGTCCCTTGCCGGAGCTGCTACCCCCGCGACCCTATTACGGATAAGCGGTTGAGGATGGATGGATGGATGGATATAATTTTTTTTTTTTTTTTTTTTTAATTCAATTATAGGTAGCCTTGTAATAATCAGGATAATATACCATCATCGCAAAATAAATCATTCGGCATGAGAAGACTGTTTACATGATCTGGGTTCACTTTGCAATATTTTTAAGGAATCTGGAATTAAATGAACAAAATGGAATAAATATATTATTGCTACAATATTCATTTATAAATTCCTAATGTACTTCTAAATGTAGATTAAAAATAACTTTGCAAGATGCAGTCTGTCCAAGGCATTGTAATCTTGTCCATGTGTTCAAAGTGACAGCCTTCACTGTTTGATCCATTATCTGTGATGATTGACACTTGCTGCTCCTCACAAAGTCCTCAGGAAGCCAAAGCATCTCTCAAACCCTGAGACAGATTTTTTCCCATGTGGTTTTCAGAAAAGTAAGCTGTTTGCAAGCATTGAATTTTTATTTCAAAAGTGCACCCTTAAACCTGTATAAGGCCCCGATGTTCTGCTTGATCACATATCTGAAGTGTTTGCATAGTATTTCACTAGTTTTAGCTCAGATTCAACACCGACCTTGCATTTTGTATACATTTCAGGGATAGCAACTCGTGAAAAATAACTTCCCAGTGGCAGTTGGTATCTCTTATCAAGTGTCTATCATTTTTCAGAAGCCGGGTTTACTGACTGTGTACATGGGCACCATGTCTTTGCATAACTATATGGTGGCGTGAGTTATTTCTTTAAGCCTTTTTGAGGTCTTCTCATATGGTGTGCATAGCGCAAATGCCTGTGTTATCAATTTTTGTTCACCTGGTTCAGAATGCATTTGATATGTGCTTTTGTTTATGTTAAGGGACTTTGTCACCATGCTTTGCTTGTATAGTTCTTTATGGCACTGTCTCAGGTGTTGGAACAGATTTGTGGTGTTACCTTGTTTTGTTGCATGGATAGTTTGACAGGTCTTGCAAATTACCTGGGTCTGTAACACATCTTCTCTCCTGTATCCAAAATATTGCCAAACCACAGATGTCAATTTTTTTTCAGCACCAAGTCATTATTCTCACCTGAATTCATCCTCCCTGTTTCTGTGCTTTCTAGCATAGTCCTTAGCCTGCTATGTTGCTATGTGCAAAATGTATAGGTGTGCTGCATTTTGATTAGTGAACATCTTTTGCACACTGAGGGGTTGTGGGAGGAGAGGGGGCCATTGGGGTAGAATTGGCACTTTCCGCGGTTTAGAAATTGCCTGTGTTCACATCGTGATTTTTATTGCAATATCGATTAAGCCTACACAGGATCCATCTTTATGATGGGCACCCATTCTGCCTGCCCTATTGCTGCACCCCTCCTGCACACTACCAAAAATTGAGAAGTGTTGTCTGAGATAGAGGAGAAAGGCATAATCAGCAAATCTATCAGCGAGTATGCATCACCTTTAGTGATGGTCTGGAAAAAAGATGGTCATCTGAGGGTTTGCTAAAACCATCAAAGATGCCCTCCCTGTACCCTATCAGGCTGACTTGAGTGTTATGGGTGGTAATGCCCTTTTCAGCACCATGCACTTGACCTCAGGATTTTACAATATCCCACTCCGACAGACGATACCGTGCTTCGACAACAGCAATGGGCTTATACGAGTATAATTATCTTCCGCAGGGCCTTTGCAATAGCCCTGTGCACCTCATGTGCATGATGCTCAGCATTTACGGTGACCTTAACTTTTCTAGTCTTCTCTGCCATCTTGATGACTTGTTGGCCTTTGCCCTGTCTGAACAGGAGGCATTGAGGTGTTTTGTTTTCTCGATTGAGAACTTGAAGCTAGCTCTTAAAATGTCACTTTCTAACAAAATCTGTAAAATTTCTGGGCCATGTGATGGATGACACTGGTGTTTCAGCTGATGAGGAGAAAGTAAAGTGATCTCTGCTTTCCTGAAGGAAGGTGGGACCACACCTTCAAAAACATCAGATTGTTTCTTGGCATGGTCCTGTACAACCAAGCCTTTATTCCAGGTTGCTCACAAATTGCTAGACCCTTATTCAACTTAACAGCTGGCCAGAAACGATCAGTGAAAGGTGCTTGTGGTCATAAGAGAGCGGGAACTTTTTGGGAGTTGACACCCCAGGACTGGACCTCAGACTGCAATGTGGCCTTTGGAGAATGGAAGAGGGCCCTTGTTGACAGTGTGGTGCTGGCTCATCCAGATTTTGAGCATCCTTTTCTTCTCTGTACTGATGCTTCATTAGATGGCTTAGGTGCAGTACTCTCTCAGATCCCAGCTGGTGAGGACAAGGCAAGACCAATAGCATTTGCTAGCAAAGCTTTGAGCCCCAGCCATACTAAATATCCTCTGACAGACCAGAATTCTTGGCTCTTAAGTGGTTAGTGTGTGACAAGTTCAGTCACTGGCTTAAAGGCCTTGAGTTTACCGTGTAGACTGATAATGATGATGATAATAATGATAATAATAATAATAATAATAATAATAATAATCTGTCTACCTGTGATGAATGGGAAACAGGAACTGACTCTTTAATTTCCTCTCACTGACTGACTTACAAGAACATCAACACAAAGACCCTGTCATTGCCAGAGTGTGTCATGTTGGCAGAAACCACAGACCCTCTAAACGTGAATGTGCCAAAGAAAACCAAGGTGTGTTGTGGATTCTGAAGAAGTGGAACAAACTTTCAATGTTTAATGGAATCCTGTACAGAGCTATCAAAGACCCACTCACCAAGCACAAGTAATTCCAGTTCATTTTACCAGAATCCTTCAAACATCCGGCACTTTCTGGGGTTCACAACCTGGCCAGCCTTCAAGGACAGCCATGCACTTTGTCAGTAGCCCGTCAGAGGTTTTTCTGTCTTGATATGGAGTGTGATGTGCATGATTGTGAGGAAATGTCTCAGGTGTGTCCTCAGCAAAACTCCAGAGCCTGCAGTGAGCACCATCTTGGAGAGTGTTAAAAAAGCCACACTGGAGCTTGTTTGCATCGACTTCTGGTCTACTGAAGATTGGAACAACAGATCTGTGGATGTCTTAGTGAGCACAGATCACTTCATGAAGCTGGCACACTCATTTCTGTGTTAGGACCAGACACTGAAAAGAGTGGCTAAGAAACTGTCTTCTTCTGTGTCTATGGATTTACCCAGCATATCCATTCAGATCAGAGAGCTAACTTTGAGAGTGAGTTGATTGTCGAGCTCCTTTATCTTGCCAGCAAATAAATAGATGGACATTGACTTGTAGGTAGACTTCATCCATCCATCCATCCATCCATCTTCTACCACTTACTCCTTTTCAGGGTCATGGGGAACCTGGAGCCTATCCCAGGGAGCATCAGGCACAAGGCAGGGTACACCCTGGACAGGGTGCCAGTCCATCGCAGGGCACAATCACATACACACTCATACACCTATTCATACACTACAGACACTTTAGACACACCAATCAGCCTACCATGCATTTTTTTGGACTGGGGGAGGAAACCAGAGTACCCGGAGGAAACCTCCGCAGCACGGGGAGAACATGCAAACTCCGCACACACATGGCCCCGGTGGGACTCGAACCCCGGACCCTGGAGGTGTGAGGCGAACGTGCTAACCTGTTCAAATTATCTTTGGTACAAAACATAAAGGGGGGACATAGATATTGCAATATAAATTTAAAGGCAAAATAAAGATTTTATAACACGATTGGTTGCATGTTTCTTCCAACACCATCTTCGTGTGTGTGTGTGTGTGTGTAAATATATATAAATAACAATTCTTAATCATTTTCATATCAGTCCATACTTCATAGGAGGCAGATATGTGAATGTCACTATTACCACAATCATGCACATTCATGTTGGACTATTTAGTAATAACTACACAAATATAATAATAATAATAATAATAATAATAATAATAATAATAATAATAATAATAATCTCATTCAACATCACTCAGCAATATATGTAGATATGGTGTTGCATGTCTTGAACATGAGAGTAAAAAAATAGATACAGAAGCATTAACTGATTTACATTAAAAACCAAATTGTAAGTGAACTAAATCCCTTCTATTCGGTGCAAGGAACACTGAACATACCTGAAAACCATGGGACATTTCAAGTAAGTTCTTGTGGTACATCAGCATCTCCCCATTTATTACACACCGGGCACAAAATGCTAATTAGTTAGCACATGCGTCCAGAGATGAATCACATAAAACTCATTCAACTGTAACCAACTCAGAGAGATCTACATATAAAACCACTCAAAACATATTTAATTTACTAATTTGTAAACTTAGAACTGATGAATACCCCAAACATACCAATATTGGCGGGGGAGAGCAAAGAGAGAAAAAAGTGTCCTGCCTCATCAGCGTCTAGCAGTTGTACAAGGCTGACGCAACTCCCACACCCGGTAATAACACAGTGTGTATCATTGACTATGTTTACATGGACAGCAGTAATCTAATTATTGACCTTATTCTGTGTAAGACAATATTGTGATTAAGGTGTTTACATGAGTCGCGTTTAGAATACTTCTTTCATGTTCCCGTTTTAAATGTTATAGAACATAGTTCGATTAACAGCACACGTCATTACGTCACCGCGCCATTCCCTGACTGGCACTGACATTCCCTCCAGAATTTCTCATATCAACATACAGTTCGTCTTCATTGTGGTACTGTATACAGTTCTGGGTGTTTTTATTTTAAATTTTTATGAATGCTTCAAGTGCGGTTAATTATTTGTCATGCTGTACATGCCAATAGACGACTGCTTGAAGCCGTGGGCTGCGTTCCAAACCGCGTACTTACCTACTATATAGTAGCCGAGATACATGTATTTGGCCTACTATAGGCCTATAATACGTAAGTATGCGGTTTCGGACGTAGCCGTGCTCTCTTGTTTACTGTAAAACGGTTGAGCACTGCCGTGTGTGATCGTGTCCTGTCGCAAAATGCAGTGAAAACTCTGACACGACATTAATAATGTGATTAAGGTGTTTACATGTGATCACATGGTGATTTGGAATGCATTTTTAAGTTAAACACCATGGTTTTGGGAAGTTCATAACAGAGGCACGCAGCAGCAGAATAAAATACATTTTTGCATATAATTGGTTTTATGAACCAGTTACATTCTCCCTCCTGAATTTCACAAAACTCGTCCATTACAGATAACTTAATAGACGGGGAATAGGATCATTCTCTGCAAATCAACCACATCCTAGCAGCAACATATATGTTACCCAATTAACTGGGAAAGTGACAAAAGAAAGTTGGCCGGGCTCTCTAATGTCTACTCGCTAAAAGAAGTGCCCTAAACACTACTTCAAAAATACTCTGAATGACCACCACTTTAATTTTACCCAAGATTAATGTCTTGCATGGGTGGTGGGGGACTGATAACCCTGAACTAGGATATTCTGGTTCTTGAAAGACTAAACATTGGGCTGTGCAGTAAGGCATTCTGGGCGATATTTTGCATCAGTCTGTTCACTGGCTTCACTAGTCTGCCAACCCTTGTCTTGACTGGGTGGACTAGTTCTGGCGATCTTTGAGAACCTCACCAGATTTAGCTGGTTCCTCACAAGACTTTTGCACTCTCTAGCACTTGAATCACAGTTTTCAGGATCAGAGTTCTGATCCAAATCCTTATTTTCAGAGCCGCAATCTGGTTCAGCTAGGACTTGCTCAGCTCTTGGCACAGAACTTGAATCTTTGATCTCTTCACTCTCCAATGGGTTTAATGGACAGGCTGGAGTATGGGCTGTTACATTAGGTTGTGTCAGTCATGGATTCGCCATCCTCACAGTCAGACACTTTGAAAAATTATGTCCACTGGCAACCTAGGGATTCGTCCATACATAAGATAAAACAGGGCAAATCCAGTTGACTCAAAGACAAAAGTTAGGGTTTGCAACAATTGTGGCCAGATCTGTTTGGCTCTTGGAGGCAAGGCTCTTATCATATTTCCAAGGGTACGATTGAATCTCTCAACCTGCCCATTTCCCATCGGATGATAGGCTGTGGTCCTCGACTTCCTTATCCCAGCAATCTGCAACAACTCTTGGATTAACTGGCTTTCAAAATTTGCCCCTTGTTCTGAATGGATCTTTTGTGGGAAGCCATAGACACAGATGAACCTATCCCATAATTGGCGTGCGACTTGGGATGCAGACTGGTTCTTACATGGGAAAGCATGTGCCATTTACGTAAAGTGGTCTGTTACCACTAACACGTCCACACTTTTGCCGGTGGAATCTTGAGCTGACCAGAAGTCTATACAGACCATTTCCAATGGTCTGGTAGTACAGATACTTTCTAGTGGGGCTCTTCCTTCTGGTTCAAGGGTCTTACTAACCACACAGCGCTTACAGTGTTTCAAATAGTCACGGATGTCCCTCTCCATGGTAACTTATGAGAATCACTGCCTTGCCAGAAACAATGTTCTGCCTTGACCCTGATGATCGGATTCATTGTGAATGCCACACATGACTTGGCTGACTAGTGAATCAGGGACATCGAAGTGATAGCATGTGGACTTAGTCAGTGAATCTTTACAGACTCAGTACAGTATGACGTCCAACAGTTTGAGTCTTTCCCATTGTTTTAGCATTTTCAAAGCTTTGCAAGTTTCCTTAGACCTCTCTAGCCATTACGGTCTCCTACCTCGGCACACATAGAATAGAACTCTTGATAGTGTATGGTTACTTTCTGGCTTTTCTTTCAGCTCTTTTAAAGAGAAGATAGGTAGAACATTCTGACCTGGTGGCATTATGCCCTGAACAAGCCAAGAGGCAACTCTTTCCTTTGTTCCAGCATCCCACTTTGTAGGGGCTTCAAAGATGGCTGAGATTTGATCGTAGGACATGGAACACTGCTCGAAAGGATGAACTACACACTGGCTGTTTGCACTGAGCTTGAAAGCATCCCCTCCTCGATCTGTTCAGAGTGATTGAACAACAGTCTATAGGGCTCTGCAACTATCCTCTGACTCACTCGACTGGGAACAAATTGCTGTTGGTTTAAGGCATCAGCGACCATGTTCTTGGTACCAGGTATGTATTGGATGTTGAAATTGTATGGGGCTAATTTCACCACCCACCTCTGTTCACACGTTCTAATTTCGGCTTTGTTAAGATGTAAGTAAGGGGATTATTATCTGTCCAGACTGTGAAGGGGTGGCCCTTTAGCCAATGGCTAAATTTATCACAGATGGACCATTTCAAAGCAAGGAATTCTAGGCAGTGGACGAGGTAGTTAGACTGAGCTCAAGTGAGGGCTTTGCTCACAAGTGCAACTGGTCGTGCTTTAGTCTCCCCTTCTCAAACTTGTGAAAGAACCACCCCTATGCCGTCCAATCAGGCATCTGTAGAGAGGATAAATGGTTGGCTGTAGTCAGGGTGGGCCAACAATAGGGTTAGGGTTAGGGTTAGGGTTAACCCTAACCCTGGGCCAACACTACTGAATTCAAGAGAGCCAACTTAAGCTTTTCAAAGGATAGGATACATTCTGTGGTCCAATCCTTCAGACTGAGTTTTCTAAAGACAGCGCCACCTCTCAAGCAACCTGTTTTCCCACTTTGGCTGCAGCTGTCAACGTGAAGAGTGGCTTAGCAATATTGGAGCATTTTGGGATGAAACGTTGGTAATACATGACCATACCCAAGAAAGACTTGATCTTTTTTTGGGAGGGTGAGATCCCATCATCCATCATAAGATCCTTTTCAGTGATGGCGGCAATGGCTGCAATTTTATCCTGGTCAGTCGTTACACCATGTGCATCTACAATGTGACCAAGAAATCTGACAATCCCCCTAAGTATATAGCATTTCTTTGGAGCCAGTGTCAGCCTGTGGGCACTCTCCCAAAGAACATCTCCAACTTCTTCAAAGCCTCTTCCTCATTGGGAGCTACCACCAAGAAGTCATCCAAGTAGCACAGTAAGGTAAGAAAGTTCTGGTCACCAAATATACTCCTCATAAGCTGCATGAAGCTTGAAGGGCTGTTGTACAACCCCTGTGGGAGATGATTGAATTCATATTGCCCCAAGGGCATTGTAAACACTGTGAATTTCTTGTCCTCTTCACACATAGAGATGTTATCAAATCCAGATGTAAGGTCCATCACATTGAATATTGCGTTTCCTCTCAGGGCAGCGAGACAGTCAGCTTGGCAAATACGAAGATCTCCACTTTTCTTCCACACAAGTACTATAGGAGAAGCCCACACACTGCTGGATTTTCAAATTATGTCTTGCTCCTCCATCTCTGACAATACTTGCCGCAATTTCTGGTAATGCCCTGGTGGCACGCTGGTAAGGTAGTTGGAAAGGTCAATTGTCAGCCAGGTGGATGTGATGTACTAAATCTCTCACTTTCCCACAATCCAGTTTATGCTTTGAGAACATATTTTCATTCTTCTGGACTAAGCGTAGTAACTGGCCCTTCCAGTGCGGTGACACTTCACGTGAGTCAATGTCTAAGTCACTTAATCCCATTTCCCTTAAGGCACCATGGAATTCTGGGTCAAGAGACACACCTTGCAGTGCTTGACTCTTGGATCTTTACAGTCTCAACAGATTGATCTGAATACATTTCCAAATCCTCCAAGGACACTTCAGAGTTATAGGCTTTACATGTGAGTTAAGCATCCTGCCTGGTACCCATCTATCAGCAGGCATTGAGAGCACCACTCAACCTATGATGATGTCCTTTTATGAGTGGGTGACCTGGGTGGTTCAATCAGTACCGCACTACCCTCTGAAACAGGGGACTTGGGAGGTAATCTGGCCCATACTAGGTGTTCCTGAATGGGCTTTCTTGCCACAAACACGACATAGAGACGGGCAGGACCAGCAGGAGGAATGAGGTCTGAATGGGGGAGCAACCTGTGGACTGGTGCGTTCAAGCACCCTCTCCAGCATATTAAGTACTCGTTCTAATGCGCCTGTGTCATTTGTGGCTGCATGTGTGGTCTCAGTGATGGCCTCAGGCTCTGCTGCATTTACTGCTGTGCTGTCCCCTTGCACAATCTCTGCTTGGCTGATGGCAGCAGTTGCTACTTGGAATGTGTGGTTTTTGCGGGTGAAGGAAGCTGCATTCTTTGTCCTTAACTCTCTTTGACGTTCATCTATGGCTTCCTGAACCTCTGCGAAAGTCCATTTTGTGATTGGCTTGTACCTGAACACACTAGTAAGTTCAGCATCAGGGAAATTTCTAATGAACATCACTGAAATTTCATTTGAAATGTTTTTCATTCTGCTTCCCTGTTTCTGCAGATGACTGTCAGTGATCTCAGCTGCATTGTTGAGTTGGACCCAATAATCGACAGGACTTTCTTTAGCATATGGCCATGTAGCATAAAAGTCTGCCAGTGGGACATTCACCAAAGTAACATATGAGCATTTTGTAAATGGTTTCAGGGGAAACCACCATGTCAGGTGAGGGATTATTCTTAAGCCCTACTTTGACTATGCTCTTCACTCTGCCTAGAAGACGATTCAAGACTTTATTGGCACGCTCTGCGTTTGGGCAATCACACTTCTGTAAGTAAACCACCATTAACTCTGTCCACTCATGTACAGTGTATTTATCTGTGCCGTCATCACGGAAAATGGGAGGTTCTCTTATGTTGGATCACACAATCAGATTCATTTTGGATAGGTCAAGAGTAGCACTAAAGGACTCACTTTTAACTGTCTCAGGGACAGTTTGATGGAAAGAGGCAGGAGGGCTTTGGTCAGCCAAGAGCTGGCCTAGGATGGAATTACCAATTTGCCTGCCTAGCTCCTCTATGAGCTCTACCAACTGTAAACGAGAATTGTCACTGATCGGGGCAGGTGTAGAAAACATAGCATCAAAAATAATCTTTTCTTCCACTTTTGAAGGACATTTTGATACTACATATTTGGTCCTTTTCTTTACGCCTTACAGTAGCATCTGGACTGATTAAACTCCTGCCCCTCCCCAAGTCTGGTGTAAACGCATCATGTATTCTACTTTCCATACTATTTGAATAAAGCAATGAAGGAATGACCTGAATTAATGGAAATATGCAATATACGGTGAAATGTCACTATAAGGGTTGAACCCAGATGTGAATGAGGCAACAACGTCCATTAATTGGCATAAGAAGACTGTACTTGATCCTTAGGCCTTGGTTTAATAACTTTTTACTGCTTTTGCCTGTTGTCATTATACTGGTCTTGATAGATTCCTTGGGTCATGCCAAGAACAGTCATTTAGAATTTTTTTAAAAACCTACTTTTTCAGACTTCTCCTAGACCATTTGTCCAAATCCAGACCATGTCAATAAAAACTATGTAATTCAATTTGATTGGTCAAACCATTCTCGAATAACGCACAAACAAATTTGAATCTAACTGAACCTAACTCCATATCCATAACTAAACATTTCCATAACTGTTGATCAGTCCTGCACACTAACTTGGAGGAATTTTAGCCCATTCCTCAGTAAAGAACAGCTTCAACTCTGGAATGTTGGTGGGTTTCCTCACATGAACTGTTCGCTTCAGGTCCTTCCACAACATTTCTATTGGATTAAGGTCAGGACTTTGACTTGGCTATCCCAAAACATTAACTTTATTCTTCAACGATTTTTGGAAGAATGACTTGTGTGCTTGGGGACGTTGTCTTGCTGCAGGCAGGGGCGGACTGGTCATCTGGAGCACCGGGAGTTAATATATATATATATATATATATATATATATATATATATATATATATACACATATATATATTGTAGGGAAACTAGCCAGTGGGTGGAGCACAGACACATGGGAGGCCATTTTAGTGTTGCCGAGTGGGATCTTTATTTAGGACGGTCTGGAGGGTGTGAGTGAGTGCGAGTGTGTATGTGTGTGCTCGCATGTGCTTGCGTGGGGGCATGAAATCGTGTGGTGAGGGTTCAGTTGTTCGCGGGGTTGCTGGAGTCGCGCCGGGGCTTTTCTGAGAGACGAGGGTTCCTCTCGGCCATCGGGCAACGCCGCGTTTACAGCCAGAGAGCAGAGTCTTCACTCGGGTCTGAGTCGTCTGAAAGAAAAACAAGATACACACAACGCCGATTAGTAAAGTAATGTCAGAGTGCTCATAGTAGGTGGATGAGTGGCAGGACTGGTTTATCTGACAGGCTGAATAAAAAAAAAAAAAGAAAAGATTTTCCAGGTTGGGTTTGCATTCTGGACTCCTGAACACCTTCACAAATAGTCCCACAAACTGAGTTATATCACTAAGCCCACTGGATCCCGTGGCAAATAGAAATTCCACCCACTGGTGGGCCAGGCCGAAGAGCCTTGGGTTGGGGTCCTCTAGGCTGGCAAAATATATCTGGCAATCCATGAGGAAAACTTAGGATAACCAAAGAATCCATCATACGAGTCCAGGAGATCTATGACAGTCCACTGGGGGAACTGGACCGAGTTAAAAGCTGGCAAGGTTTTCTTTGTTATCCTGTCGTGACGTCTCCTCCGCTTTCCTGCTGCATCCATATTGTAAGTGAAGTATTCTGTCATGTAATGGGGTTGGAGACGGATGCAAATGCAGTTAAAGCTTTTAATGAAAAGAGGCAGGCAGACAAACACAAATCGAAGGGTAAAATCATGGTCAAAAACAGGCAAAAGGTCAGGCGATCTGCAAACAGGGTAGACATGGCAAAGGCAGAACACGAAAACCAAGAAACTGGGAACATGATCAAAGAACCGGAAACGAGAACACAGAACAAAGGCTTCGTAAACCACTGGCAGCAAAACACAGAAACACGATAGGTTTAATCCAAGTTTCGGTTAAACAAATTATATTAAATTCCTGATCAGTAATGATTAACAATAAGTGCCTTAGACATAAGAGATCTACTGTTTAATAGTTCTAACTTCAGATCAAAGGTGCTGGCAGTGCATACATTATGATCTAATTTTATGTTAGTTAGATTACTAAACAAACTTTCTGATATTTTCTATGTATTTGTTTAGCTCAGGGACCAGGCACAGTCGCTACAGAATGTACTACAAGTGCTGAATTATTATTTGAACATTTATTATGATAAATGTTGTTGATGTTGGAAGTTGTACTTATGGCAAGCAGTCGCATGGTGTGTAGCGTCTTTGAGATGTTGTCTGACAGGAGTTATGCTCTGAGGCTGCTGGGGTGAAGGCCATCAGCACGGAACAACCTAGGACACTCCCAGAGCACTCCCAGAGCAGATTCCAGTTATTAACAAAAAGCAGATTCTGTTCGTTGCATCAAGATATTAACTACTCATTTCAAGCGAAAAGTCTACTGAATCTTTTAACCCCACGTCTGTATGTGGGGAGAGGTCCAGAGACGATGATCTTCGTAGCGGGCTATCTGCTTTGCACCGTCTCGATCGTCCCTCTTCAGGGCTTCCATCAGCCGCAGACTGATGTCGTTCACCCCCAAGTGCAGCACGACAGCTCCAATGCTCTCATCTTTCTTCAGGATCATGAGTACCTGTGCAGCGACATCAAGAACACGAGCACCAGAGAAACAGTGTGTGCGCACCTTACCTTTAGATGAGGAGACGCCGTCGTTCTGAACAATGGAGTCTCCGATGATCACCGCATGTGGTTTGGTCTCACTGAGAGGGGCGAAGCGGTTCCTGGTGGAGATCTAGAAGACGGGGCGGTGGAGGGGGAGAGGTCTTCGCCGGGGGTCTGGCTCGCGCCTTCAACTGCTAGTGCACCCAAGTATGTGTGTAAATGTATATATGTATACATATATATATATGTATACATATATATATATATATATATATATATATATATATATATATATATATATATATATATATATATACATATATCAGAGATGCACCGATGTATTGGCCGATGAAGGCTATTTTTCATGCTCTCAGCCATCGGCCGATAGTTTAAAAACATCCGATAATCAGGGCCAATTATATCCTGTCAATAAAAAGAGGGCAGGAAAACATGATTTTCCTGCACGATCGATTTTGTGCTGTTTGTAAAGATGATGTCTCTTGTGTGGAATGATGACAAAACTGCAGTTTGTAAGCTCTGTAAGGTCTGCACTACTAAAATCTTACACTGGAAGTGAGCAGCACTGAAGTGCAAGTTTCGGTGTCGAGTCTAGTACCCCCCCCCAAAAAAAAAGTTATATATTGCACAGAAATATATATTTGTAGAGTAGTATATTTCATATCCAGTTAATGTTAATATATAAAAAAAAGTTTATATTATATATCACCAGTTTGATGTTCAGTGATGAAATAGAAATGCTTTTGTTTGTGGTGAGTGAATGTGACGCCTAACAGGAGGTTTTTTAGAATTCAGTCAATGTTAATATTAATTAATAACATTCACTGAGTTAAGAAATCTTACTTTAATCTTCAGAATTTAGTTAATGTTTAATGTTAATTTGAGTAATGTGTTTTCTGTTTATGAGACCAGTTACTGTGAAACAGCTTGTTGAAATAGAGAGAATAAAGTTTTTATTTGCATTTCTTTCAGAATTATTTTAAATTAATTATTCCATCCATCCATTCATCCATCTTCTATACCGCTTAATCCTTTTCAGGGTCACGGGGAAACCTGGAGCCTATCCCAGGGAGCATCGGGCACACCTGGGAGAGGGTGCCAGTCCATCGCAGGGCACAATCACATACACATTCACACACCCATTCATACACTACGGACACTTTGGACATGCCAATCAGCCTACCATGCATGTCTTTGGATTGGGGGTGGAAACCGGAGTACCTGGAGGAAACCCCCGCAGCATGGGGAAAACATGCAAACTCCACACACACAGGGCCATGGTGGGATAAATTAATTATTATTCATTCATAAGAAGGCATAAAAGGCAGAACTATCGGTATCGGACGATATCACTCTGAAAAATTGATTAGTTGGCCGATTATTTTTTCGATTGATCGATTAATCGGATTGTGGGGGGCACACTTTCAGTGCCTTTTTTTTTTGTTTATTTAAAATAAAATACACAAACTGAGTGTTACAAATATAAACTTCAGACTAAAACTTTACACAACTGTTCCAAAACAGAAAAGAAGCCAATACACACAGACACACACCAGAATATATATTATTAATTTAGTACTGTAGTTTAATTCTGTGCTTTTTGCGCATCCATAAAAAATTATGCATAAATACTTATATATAATATAAACTAAACTAAATAAATGTTATACATATATATATACAACTATATAATATATAGATATATATATATATATAATTTATTTAGTTAGTTTAGTTTATATATTAATTCTGTGCACAAAAACTAACAGTTTTACTACAGTCCTAAATTAATAATAAAAACTCCATTTCACTGCTCCTTGTGGTTTATATATATACATACACACACATACATATTTATATATACATATGTATGTATACATATATACATATGTGGGCTTATGTATATATATATATATATATATATATATATATATATATATATATATATATATATATATATTATTCTTTATTTAATTAATTATTAATCAATCAATTAATTAATAAGTAAAAAGTATTACAAATATTAATCACATCCAATATCAAAGAAGACTCTTTTGTGTCACCCTGGCCATATAGCAAGTGACTCTTTACAAGCTGAAGTAGGTCAGTGGGAATGGCTCTGAGCACAGTATTGTATTCTTTATTAAGGTAAGGGGAAGTCATGAACAGTCATAAAGTGCTCATTACCAGAATCATCAAAAACTGAATGGATACTGTTTATAATTCTATTGAACCATGTATTTTAAAAAAATGATTTGTTCATAATAGTTATATCAGTGTTATTCCACAAAAAAGTCCTGTGTTATGAAAAATTGTGGCTGTAAAACAACATCCAGACAAGAAAAGACTGAAATTTGATTAAATTTAGATAATGCAGTCAACAGCTTACCAGGTAAGTAATTACATTTTAAAATAAAAGGGAGGCTTCCAATTTTGTAAAACATATGATTAGGAATAAAAAACATATAATTAGGATTTATCAAACATCATTTAAGCCAATTTATTTTAAAGGTGTTTAAAGCATCATGAAAATTTAACACACTGTGGCCCTGTGTGTGCAGAGTTTGCATGTTCTCCCCGTGCTGCGGGGGTTTCCTCCGGGTACTCCGGTTTCCTCCCCCAGTCCAAAGACATGCAAGGTAGGCTGATTGGCATGTCCAAAGCGTCCGTAGTCTATGAATGGGTGTGTGACTGTGTATGTGAGTGTGCCCTGCGCTGGATTGGCACTCTGTCCAGGGTGTACCCTGCCTCGTGCCCGATGCTCCCTGGGATAGGCTCCAGGTTTCCCCGTGACCCTGAAGAGGATAAGCGGTATAGAAGATGGATGGATGGATGGATGGAAAATTTAACACTTCAAGTCCAACTTCTTTTCAGCTATTGGAAAGCACTGCTTTTTTTTAACGTCATGAGGGTTGTTTTCCCAGATAAGTCTAAGACAATTTTATGAACTCCTTTGGCTATACATTGGTTAACAAAAAGAGAAAGTGATGGATACACAAAACAATAAAGTCCTTAAGCTTTGGATAAGAGAACCCTACCATATAGAGAAAGGTCCATTTGAAGCCAAAAGTTAAATAAAAACTTTGGGTTTTCTTAATCCTGGCAGAGAAATTAAGTTCCTATTTTTTTTGTCAAATATATACCCAAATATTTTACAGTACCTTTCACTGGAATACCTTAAATTAATTATCTCACACTTGGACATATTCATATTTAGCCTTCGCCCCCAAGCACATGAACACTGTTCGACTAAATGAATGGCTTTGACAGCCAAACCCTCACCTTGTATCGAAAAAAATTGATTACACTGCTGGTCTTATGAGTCATGTGACCAGCGGGGGTTGGGTTTAAAGATGACTGGAAGCCATCTTGGCCGTTCGCTGTAGAGCCCCAAAATATCACATAGGCCTAACTCTTAGCAGTTCGTAAACAATAAGTAACGAGTGGCGTGGAATATATTTGGTGAGTAGACTTGAGTTAATGTAACCGGAAAACATGATTGTATTTTATTAAGAGGACAGTCGAGGGTATTTGAAGGCTTTTTTGTTCCAACGTTTTCTGTTCCGGCCTCCAGGGTAGGTTGTTTTTGGGGTCTTCTTGGTTATTTTAACTCGGTAGCAAACTGGTCCTCGCTACGTTTGAATAAACCACAGATGACTGTCCCGTTGACTAAACTTGGATGATTAGCAATGGAAACGCTAAACAGTCCTTCCGGTTCTTCTGTAAAACTTTGGTACTCGTATGTGTTGTTTGGTTAAGAGGGCCAATACACGCCCGCAGAGACTGCTAGCGTTAGCTGGGTATTATGTAGCATATTAGCTGGCCGCTAGCAAACAAGCGATTTGTTCATTTTGACAATAGCGTCACTAACTATGAAGATACTTTTTGGCTTCGTCAAATTAAACAGTTTAAACATCAGGTTAAACAGCATATTTAAAATAATGTAGAAACAAAAAAACGAACCATTACGTAGAACAGTGTATGATTATCTACAAAGCTGGCCCTACTGAGTGTACGTTATTGTTTTGTAGTGGCTATATCGTTAGCTAGGTAATTTGGACATCGTATTTAAAACAGACTTGCTGTGTATACAACACGTTTATCGAATGATCGTACGAAATCGAAAATATGCTTTGTAAATTGTTGAATAAAATGCTAAAGCACACGGCTCGCTTTTTGGAAATAACCAAAACGCGTTTAAGAAAACTCTCTAACATTTAGTAACGTTAGTTAGTGTGGTGCCTGGAAGTTAGCCTATATGCTAGCCTAACTAGCCGGCTTAACCAAATTGCCTTTTGTACTATCCAGATGCAGGCTAACGTTATCGCAGTATTGCTGCGTTCGACTTACCTCACAAGTGGGAAGTTGGAGCTTGGACGTCATTTTCGATCTCCGTGCATTCGCGGTACAAGATTTTTTAGATTTTTTTCACGGACGACCCCATGTTCGTCTTTGGTTGGCAACAAGTTAGCTAGATAACTGTGATGAAGGATGTATATTTTCTCCTGTATAGTTATATATTTAATATGTCCGTGTGTTGCGTGATCTAAAACAAATACACGTGTATATACACAGTATAACTCGTTTAAAGGTAAGAAGTGCTACTGTTTGCTTCTGACGTTGTGCGCAGCCATATTGATTTGACGTCACTCCCTGAACTTGGAGACGCTTGTAGTTGAAAAGACTACCCTGATTTACCGAGGGGGATTTTCTGTCGTTTCCTGGTTGGAATCTGGAAGTTGCGACCTCGAGTCAAACACAGCACATGTCCATCTGGTGTCCAGCTTTTTTCGTTTTCTTTTTTTTTTCTGCTCAAAGACGGAAATCCGATGTTGTATGTTTTGCAAGACCCTACTTTCCACTAAATTTATTTTATTGGACTCTCCTGCTTTTTAATGCATGTAGATGTGTTTTTTTTTTTTTTTTTTTTTGTTTTTGTTTTTTTTTTAAATGTAGTAAGTTCACTTACGTATTTTGTTTAGTAAGATTTTACCAGAAAAGGTCTATTTGTGCACCTCTTGTAGTTTTTTTTTAAGTCTCTTTTTGCCATGAAATAGCCTTAGATGCTGACATGGCATGAAAAGCTACACTACTTCTGAGGCTATTACTCGGTATACTTGTTCTGACGCTACTTAGCTGTGTAGGTACTTCACATACGGTTATTCCTTTGCTAGCTAGCCTAAATCCTGACCTGACTGTGAAGCCTTGCTTATTTGGCAGCTTTGATTTCTTGCTCATGACTGAGCAAAAAATAATTAGCCAAGTTTCCATCCAATTTTTTTGCGCTTTTCGCTTATTGATAAAGTGAAAGTGTGGGGTTTTTTTTTTTTTTTTTTTTTTTTTTTTTTAAAATATGAAGTTTGCGAAATTTGCTGTATCCTGCCTGATTCATCCAACTGGCCTTTTACTTGTAAAATGGTGTGTGTGACATCATCCTTAAAATTGTTGTATAAATTCTGGTGTATCGTAAAAGAAATCTGCCCTTGAGCTATTTCCATACCAAATTTTGTGCAGATCACGAATTGTTTACCTTTTGTGGGTCCTCAAATCTTTGTGAATGCATAGACTGAGACTGTTTAATTGAAATTGGCCACCTTACTTTCGTTTTAATTTCACAAATAATTGCAATTATGTGAAATATCAGATCACATCAGACCGTCGGTTCTGACCCAAAAGCAGATAATCATCCTGTTCAAGCTGGCAGCCTGTGCAGAGTAGAGTTTTGGGGGAAACCTTTGGGGTTAGTAAAACGACAGTACATTGATGATATATGTTGTGTGCACAGCTATTAAAGAGAAATTCTTGCGGCATGGCTGGAGTGGAATCCGTTTTCAGACCGGGAGTTTAATGCCCAAGACCAGCCCGTGGTTATATCCATATATATCCATTTTAATAAATACAATTTTGAAACAAATTATATGAAAATGAAACATTAATGTGTATTGTCTTCTGCTACAAAACATCCAACTGTAACATTGAGATGTTTGCATGCAAATTTGAAAATTGCAAAGCCCTTAGTTGTCAACAACAAAATGGAAAAAATGAATATGCATCTCAAAGAAAGGCCTTCTACCATTCTTTACAAGCTTTGCTTTACATACAGAACTGAAAATGGTAAAGCCCTACAGCATCAACCCTTTGGTTAGAAACGTTGCATATGCCATCAAGAAACAACTGTTGTATTAATTATTGGTTAATTGACCTTTGTGAACACAGTATTTTTGTTTGCGCTCTGAAACACCGTGAACAACATCTTTCTTTTACTCTAGGTTGAAAACTTCAAATCATCGATTATGAAAATTGAGAGGAAAAGGAGTGGATGCAAAGAAATAAAATAACTAGATGTTTGGCTGCTTAGCCTCTCTCTGGTTTGTGAGGTTATAATTTGGAGAAACTGGGATATTTCTCAAGAGACTTCCAGTTAATTCCTACTTTCAGAATTTGTGGATAATTACTTGGGTCATTTTTACATTGAGATGTTTTACAAAAGACATATATTCTTGAGGAATAAGTTGTGAAATATAATTGCTTGAACTTTGGGTTGGACTGTTCTAAGGACATCTTAAATTCAACAAAAAGGTATACACCCCAGTCTCTTCGGGCTTTTTTTTTTTTTTTTTTTTTTTTTTTTTTTTTTTTTTGGGAAGGAAGACATAAACAGACATGAGTGCAGCCAGAACAGAGAACCCAGTTATTCTGGGCTTGACAAACCAAAATGGCCAGAAGAGAGGCTCTGCAAAGCCAACAGGGGGACCTGGTGGAGGTGGCAGTGGATCTCAAACAACACAGCCTGCCCAGATTAAAGCTTCCAGCACAGTCAACAATGGCAACTCCCTGCCTGTGCCCACAGCAAACACTGTCATCAAGTAAGTACTGATTTCAGGAGCACCTGGTATAATGTTGTGCATTGTGAATTAGATTGTTCTTTGATATGGGAGTTCTTGTTATAGGTGTGGTGTGTGGGGTTTTTTTTTTTTTTTTTTTTTTTTTTTTTTTTTTTTTTTAAATTGCACATTTCCTCAGTGTTTTATTAAAACATGATTTGTGCTTTGTCAGACCTGTGGATGACTGGAAAAAGAATTTAAAGCTTCCCCCAAAGGATATGCGTATGAAAACTTCTGTAAGTTATGTCATTAAAAATTGCTGGCAAGGATAGGGTTATACAGGAATTTGCTTAACTGTTTTCTTTCTGAACATGCAGGATGTAACTGCTACCAAAGGGAATGAATTTGAAGATTACTGCCTGAAGCGGGAGTTGTTAATGGGCATTTTTGAAATGGGCTGGGAAAAACCATCACCTATCCAGGTAAGTACATATTCTTTAGTTTAGGAGTTAAAGACCACATTAACCCTTGTCTGTCCTTATGGACAATTTTTGCCTTTCATTTTAGGTTTTTTTTTTTTTTTTTTTAATCATTGTCTGTGTTAATGTAAAGTTTTATTTGAATTTTTTTCACCTTCATTTGCTTACATAAATCTATTTTAAATTAGGTACACAAAATAGTTATACTCAGGACCTTAAGGACAAAAATGTCCCCAATGAAACATTCAAACTGCAATATTTAATCTCCGTGAAGTTTAAACATAAAATCATGTTTACGGTTTTAACAGTTTTTTTTTTTTTTTTTTTTGTTGACAAGGTTTCAAAACATAGAAGAATAATTAAAAAAAATCAGAAATGTATACTATTTTCCCAGGTTTAGCCTATGGGGAAAATACAGGTGCATCTTGAAATTGGAGTATCGTCAAAGTTTTTATTTTTTTTTTGTAATTTATTTAAAAAAGATGCATTACACACAAAGTAAACTTATTTCAAGCCTTTTTTGTTTTAATCTTGATTATGACTTGCACCTCAAGGAAATGGGGGAAAAAAAAAAAAAAAATCCAGTATCATAAAATAAAGTATTTAAATTACAGAAATGTTTACCTGAGAAGAGCTCTAATCAGCTAATTAACTCAAAACACCTGCAAAAGTTTCCTGAGCCTTTAATTTCTCAGTCTGGTTCAGTACACACAACTACAATCATGGGAAAGATGAAAGTAAATTTTGCATTTCATTTGGAATTCAAGGTCCCAGAGTCTGCACCGTGGCTTAGCATGTTCGCCTCACACCTCCAGGGTCCGGGGTTCGATTCCCGCCAGGGCCAGTTTGCATGTTCTCCCCGTGCGGGGGGTACTCCGGTTTCCTCCCCCAGTCCAAAGACATGCATGGTAGGCTGACTGGTGTCTAAAGTGTCCATAGTGTATGAGTGTATATGTGATTGTGCCCTGCGATGGACTGGCACCCTGTCCAGGGTGTACCCCGCCTTGTGCCCGATGCTCCCTGGGATTGGCTCCAGGTTCCCCCGTGACTCTGAAGAAGGAGTAAGCGATAGAAGATGGATGGATGGATGGTCCCAGAGTCTGGGGGAAGAATGGATAGGCACAGAATCCAAGTTGCCTGAAGTCCAGTGTGAAGTTTCCACAGTCAGTGATGAATTTGGGTGTCATGTCATCTGCTGGTATGCAGCGTCAATGCAGACATCTACCAGGAGATTAAGAGCACTTCATGCTTCCATCTGCTGACAAGCTTTATGGAGATGTTGATTTCTTTTTCCACCAGGACTTTGCACCTGCCCACAGTGCCAAAACTACTAGTAACTGGTTTGCTGACCATGGTATTCCTTAGAGATGCACTGACGTATTGGCCGCTAAAGGCTATTTTTCCCGCTATCGGCTGATAGTTTAAAAACATCCGATCAGGTCTTATTGTATCCTGTCAATCAAAAAAGGGCGGGAAAATGCATCGATTTCGTGCTGTGTAAACATGTCTCTTGTGTGGAATGATGACAAAACTGCAGTTTGTAATGTCTAATCTCTGGACTGCTAAAATTTTACACCGGAAGTAAATTTTATGAAGTTTCGGTGTCCAGCCCCCCCCCCCTGCTCACCCTTGCGCTGAATTAAAGGGCCAGTTCACCGTTGAAGGATTTAAATGAAGATGAGTTGACAAAGTTGTGTATATATTGCACAGAAATACATATGTGTAAGTATGAAAGTACAAATGCTTTTGTTTTTGGTGAGTGAATGTGAAGCCTAACAGGAGGGGGGTGTGGGTTTTTTTTTTTTTTAAATATAAAGAGTTCAATGTTGATATGAATTTTCATCCACCGAGTTAAGAAATCTTACTTTAATAATGTGTTAATTTGAGTAATGTGTCTTCTGTTTGAGACCAGTTACTGTGAAACAACTTGTTGAAATGGAGAGTTTTTATTTGCATTTCTTTCAGAATTCTTTTAAATTAATCATTAATTTATAAGAAGGCATAAAAGGCAGAACTATTGGTATCAGTTATGGATGTTGGCAGATATCACGCAGAATAATCGGTTATCGATATCGGCTGAAAAATGTAGTATCGGTGCATCTCCAGTATTCCTGTACTTGTTTGGCCAGCCAAATTGCCTGACATGAACCCAATAGAGAATCTGAGAGACATCAGACCTGACAATACAGACGATCTGAAGGCCGCTGTCAAAACAACCTGAGCTTCCATAACACCTCAGCAGTGCCGCAGGCTAACTGCCTCCGTGCCATGCCGCGTTGATGCAGTAATTCGTGTGAAAGGAGCCCTGACCAAGTATTGAGCGTGTACATTAACATACTTTTCAGAAAGTCAACATTTCTGTATTATAAATTCTTTATTCTAATATTTTGAGATACTGAATTTTTGATTTCCTTGAGCTGTAAGCTATAATCAAGATAAAACAAAAAAGGCTTGAAATATTTCACTCTGTCAAATGAATCTAGAATATATGAAAGTTCCACTTTTTTAATTAAATTATGGAAAAACTTAACTTTTCTATAATATTCGAATTGTTTGAGATGTACATGCTTTTTCTTTTTTTCTGATTCTGCTGTATTATAGAGCACTGCAGACCAACTGAATAAATGATGCAGCTATAATTGTGTGGGTGTGTTTGTATGGATATCTGGGGGGTGTCTGAAAATTGTGTGAAAACAGTTTGAAAGAAAAATTTTTGTACTGGAAATCACAAATCCCACCCCATGTATGAGTCAAAGAAAGTTACTGAGCTTTGAAGATTTTTGCTTTATGTAAAGAAACTGGTGTTTTAAAGGGTTAAAATCCTGAAAATGAATGTTTGGTAGTTATCAGAAAAAAGTGTCAGTGAAATGGGGGGGGGATTGTATAATTGACATCTACCTGTCATGACCTTTTTTTTTTTTTTTTTTTTTTTTTTTTTAAAAATTGGACACTGCATTAAAAAAAAAATGAATGCATCAAAATTAATGTTAATTATTGACAAAGACTGTAATAATCAAAAACTCTGCTTAGCATTTAGTATATGGAAAATAATTAATTACTTTTTTTTTCTTCCATAAAACGTGGCATTATGTAAACAAACCAGCATTTAAAGGCTTACAATTCTGAAAATGAATGAATGTTTGGTAATTATGACTAGAACTGATGCTGGTTAAAAATTATAATAAAAAATCGATGTTGGAGAAAGTGGGGGAAAAAATATAACTTTTTGATAGTTTTTGGACATGGACATTTTTGTCCCCTATGGACCTATGTGTAACTTTTTTTTAAATTGATGCACAATAGTTAAGATCTGTTACTTTATGCTCAGTAGCTACAGTATGTACAGTTATAATGCAGTCAGTAGCTTAATTTAAACTTTACTTCTTTGATGTAAAAATTACCACAGTATAGTCTAAAATGACCTGACGTACATCATGTGATTACAGCAAGTGTGAGGAGGATGTCTTTGGTCAATTGTAGCTGCTAGTTGTTTGCACTAGTATTAATTACCTGTTAACTAGGTCAGCATTGCTTGCAAAACTCAAGTTGGTACTTTAGTTAAAATAAGTAACTTAAAAATTTGAAGGGAATTACATGAACTATGCATGTGCTCTGCTTTAAACAGCTGCAGGGATACTTATTGAATTATTGTATTGTAAAGTACCCCTGATAAACACATTTGTTTAATTTTCATAATTTAAACACCCAGTTTATGTTTGGAAATTCCATGTATGTAAATCTGGCATAGCTTCTGTGTTGCAAGCATGGACAAGGGAAAATAAGATTCAGCCAAGAGCTGAACTCAGACAACACAGGTTAAGGTTAATATAGGACTACAAAATTGTCTCTCAGGAACCTGACTGATTTGCCTGTTCCCTGTAGGAGGAGAGCATTCCCATTGCGTTGTCTGGGAGGGACATTCTGGCTAGAGCCAAGAATGGCACAGGAAAGAGTGGTGCCTACCTCATTCCCTTACTTGAACGTATTGATCTGAAGAAAGACTGCATACAAGGTAAATGAACCTGCATATAATCATCTAGTTTCTATACCGGCTTGTTTGATGCATTTTAATGGGGACCTTCTCCCAACTCCCTCTCTTTAGCACTGGTCATTGTCCCCACCAGAGAACTGGCTCTGCAGGTGAGCCAGATCTGCATCCAGGTCAGCAAACACATGGGTGGGGTTAAGGTCATGGCAACCACAGGTGGAACCAACCTCCGTGATGACATTATGCGGCTTGATGAGACTGGTGTGTCCTTTTAAATATACAGGCTCTAATGATTTTCAATAAGTGTCCTGCATTTAACCTGGTGAATTTTTTTTTTTTTTTTTTTTTTTCCCCCTCCTCCTCCCCCTCTGCAGTGCATGTTGTTATTGCCACTCCTGGAAGAGTGTTGGATCTCATCAAAAAAGGGGTAGCCAAAGTTGGCCAGGTGCAGATGATCGTGTTGGATGAAGTAAGTATTGGAGAAAAGTATTGTTAACAGGACCGTTTTTGTTTTGGTCTGAACATGCTCTGTGCATGTTCACCTCTCTTTTTTTAATGTTTATGGCCTTTGCAATGTAAGAGACACAAACAAGAAACTTGGTTTGTAACTGTAGTTTCCATTTGGCTAGTCCCAGAATCTTTTGTTCAAACTTCTACTGCAATGACTTTCATGGGATCTTTGCTGTAACGAAGGGCAACTTGATGCCAAAAAATTATTAAAATTATTTAAATCATTTACATATTCTAGTTGTTAGCAACCTGGATTTATCTAACGCGGATGGATCTCTAAACTGCCCCAATGGTATAAAACTGTGTTAATATTTTATTAACGATTACAAAATAATAAAATGCAACATATTTTGTTATATTTTGACACTTTGTCAATAAACATATATAAAATATACACTTTTAAAATTACATACTTTTAAATTTACATACCCTAAAATAGTGAAAGTATTGTATTTTTATTCAATCACTTCAGTCACCATAACAAAATTAAAATCATTACAATATTTAATATTTTCATAAAGTAATTTTATCATGTATAATTTTCATGGCTTAAAACACCTTCCATAAAATTTGTTTTATGGAATCTGAGGTAACTTAGCTGTCAATGTATGACATGATCAGGAAGAAAATGAATTTGCCATAAAACTTGCCTTGGGTGTCGTCACTGTTTGTAGGACTACCAGACTGATAAAATCTAAAACTTTTCTAACTAGGCTAGTTTAGTATTTCTAGCCAGCAGAGGCACAGCTAAGCTATATGTAACTCCTACAGTGCCATGCAAAGTACATTATATTTCCTTATGCTCTGCTCATATCATATTCACATAAACTGGAACTAATAGACATTTACACAACTTGTTTTCCTGTTCAGCTTCAGAGGATGTTGCTTTTTCAGTTTTAACCCATTAATTGGTATAAAAAAATGTTTATCCATTTTTCCTGACACTGACTTTGAGCTAACACTTGGCAGAATTGAGAGCTTTTTGCCATGACTATTTCCACGCATTTTCCTGTAAACCCTGTCTGATTGGTCTTGCCTCCATTCACTGAAGATATAAAATTACAATACCGCAGCCGTCTTTTACTGACGTTCAGTTACGTAGTGACCAACCGCTACAGGTGGATAACTATTCGGGGGCTAAAGAAAATTTTTTTTGGGGCTACCGCCCCCAATGCCCAGGCCAGGTTACGCACCTGCCTAAAAACAATATTAACCTCTTTTACTGGTAGCCAAAAAATGGCATTTTTGTCTGTTTTGGGGGTACCTGTGTTCAGCATTGATTTGTTTTGAGATATCACACACCACAGTAGTGGTTAATGGCTCATATGAAAGTAGGCACTTAAGACTTTAAGAATTAGCAGTTATTTCAAGTATTTCTTCTTTTACCTAGCCTACCTGGGGTGCAATATTCAGAATTATTTATTATTTTTTTTTAAATTATAAAAAAAAATTATTTACTTTAAACACACGTTATATCTTCACAGCAAATGTTGATATCAACCCCATTCCTGGTCTCAAGGATGCCCCAAGTACTTGTCCATGAACACCCAAAATATGAGGAAGTTATTTCTAATCACTAAAATTGTGTGGAAGGTTATTCAAACACAGGTTAAAACCTCTCCAAATGGCACCAAACGTCTCCAAATGACATAAAACCTCTCTAAATGGCACAACGCTTATAAAAATGGCACAAAGCCTTTAAAAATGGCAGATTTCTAGAAATAGCAAACATTTAAAAAAAAAAAAAAAAGGCACAAAATAACATCTCCAAAAGGCACAAATTGAAAACCAATGGCACAAAATGAAAACAAATGGCAGTAGCATGAACTCTTTCTTTAACATCTCCATATTCAATTTGTGAATTCCACGTGAACCTGGAGTGACTGCTATTTTTCTGCCCAAAGATTTAAAAAAAAAAAAAAAAAAAAAGTCAAAGCATGCAAAATCGAAAACTAGGAAACGTTATGGGAGTTGGTGCTTCTCAATTAATTGTAGTTAGGGTTTGTATCCTTTTAAAAGTTTATTCCTATAAAATTTATTTAAGTTATCAGCACCTGACCAAAATGCCTTGTTTTACATTGTTTACACACAATGCTTACAATGTACCAGATAAAGAACCCATTGTGGATTATGCCACGGTGAAACGCAGTAGTGATGCTGAAATGTTTGTGAAACCTTTAGAATTTTCTTAATTTCTGCGTAAATATGATCCAAAACATCAGATTTTCACACATCATAAAAGTAGATAAAGTAACCCAATTAAACAAATTGGACCAAAATTATACTTGCTCATTTATTTGTTGAGGAAAATGATCATAATACATCAATACTACATATCTGTGAGTGGCAAATGTATGTGAACCTTTTGCTTTTAGTATTTGGTCTGATGCCCTTGTGCAGCAATAACTGCAACTAAATGTTTCTGGTAATTGTTGATCAGTCCTCCATGTTGGCTTGTCTGAGTTTACTGCGTAGCTTCAACTCTGGGATGTTGGTGGGTTGCCTCACATGAACTGCTTTCTTCAGGTCCTTCCACATTATCTATTGGATTAAGGTCAGCACTGAGACTTGGCTATTCCAAACCATTTAACTTTATTCTTGGATAGAATTGTGTGTGTGTGTGTGTGTGTGTGTGTGTGTGTGTGTGTGTGGTTGTTATGCTGCATGACTTATTTTCTCTTGAAATTCACTTCACTGACCTTATATTTTCCTGTAGAAGTCACTGGTATAATTCAGAGTTTATTGTTCCATCAATGGTTGCAAGCCATTCTGGCCCAGATGCAGCAAAACGGACACAGACCATGATACTACCACCACCTTGATTCACAAATGGGATGAGGGTCTTATACTGGAATTCAGTTTGGTGGTTTTTTTTTTTTTTTTTTTTTTTTTTTTCTCTCTCTCCAAACATAACACTTCTTGTTTAAAATAAGTTCTATTTTGGCATCATCTGTCCACAAAACATTGCTACCCTATCTGTAGTTTGCTAAAGCTACTGGAAGAAATGTTATTTTTGGAGGCAGTGACTTTCTTTGCAACCCTGCCATACACACCACTGTTCGGTGTTCTCTGGATAGTGGATTGTAGTGATGGGAAGTTCAGATCATTTTACTGACTTGGATGTTTGAATCTCATTCAGCAAAATGAAGGAATCTTTTTTCGAGTCATTTCAGCGTAGTATAATTAAAATGTTAAATTCAACACATCCAGTACTTAACCTATCAAATAAACTATAGGCTAATGCAACCAAGGCTGAATTATGAGAAACAGAAATGTATGTTAGTTTAGCTGGGTCTTCAGGCTATGCAGTCTGTTAGTTCACATCACCACCTGATCAGAGTCGTTCAGCCTATGCGGCAGTCACCGGAAGAACGAGTGACTCGAACCCAAAGACTCGAGAGATGAACTAATAATTTCTGTTTCCTGTACAGAACCTATGTGGATGCTAAAGTGCATCTGTGATCAAAAATGAACGAATCACTCAGACAACTCATTGTTCCAGAGTTGTATTAAAGATTTTATATGTATCAAAAATGTATTAAAAATTGATGAATCGTTCATGAACACATCACTAGTGGACTCATTAACATTAGCCAATGTGAGGGAGACCTTTAGTTGGTTAGAAGTTACCCTGGGTTCCTTTGGATTACTACACATCTTGCTCTTGGAGTGATCTTTGTTGTTCGACCACTCCTGGGGAGGGTAACGATGGTCTTGAATTTCCTCCATTTGTACACAATCTGTCTGACTGTATACTGGTGGAGTCCAAACTCTTTAGAGATGGTTTTGTAATCTTTTGCAGCCGGTTGAGCATCAACTCAGACTTGTTATATTGGATCATGTTCCTCAATAAACAAAGTATAACTTTCTCATTTGTTTAATTGGTTTATCTGTCTACTTTTAGTTAAATCTGTTGTTTTAGGTTGTATATATGCAGACATGGAAAACTCTAAATGTTTCACAACCTTTCAAGCACCACTGTACATAACAAATACTGTGCTTTTGTGATTCAGCTAGTGAATTCAATAACTGCCCCATTTAAGGTCCATATACATCTTGTTTTGTTTGGGTGTGTAGGCAGACAAGCTCCTATCTCAGGACTTTGTGCAGATGATGGAGGAAATTCTGAGCTTCTTGCCCAAGCAAAGGCAAATTCTGCTGTATTCTGCAACTTTCCCACTGAGTGTACAAAAGTTCATGGTAAGCCTGAAATAAATTGTTGCATGTAATTATCCTGTCTGTAATGCTGCATTTACATTGTGCAAATATGCTTGAGTGCCTATCCAATTAATGTAATCATAAAGGTCATGGATATGAAAAGCAAACACCTTAATCACTTCAACTAGGAATTTCAGGCTTTAAGGGATGTAATTGGATGCAAGAATTACCTCTGAATGACAGCAGGAAATAATTTTTCACAGATACCACATTTTATGAGGTAGTTTACTAAAGGCTTGATAGAGGGGGTTTGTTCATACTGTGCATCTTGTTTTTAACCTGACCTTAGATCTTGGGTAATATCCCTAATATAATTGTTAGAGCATGAAATGTTGGATAAGATTATTATATGTGGCTTGTTTTTGATGTCTTTTTGATATAACTATGTAATGGTGGTTATGGTTAGCTTGGAGCCATGTTGTGGTACCATAACATTATGTAATTCTGCTGAATGCTGTCGTAAAGGTGGTTTTAATTGTATATGAAATTCTTGGAATTGTTTAAAATTGTCATACATCCCTGTTGTATGAATTTGGCCCCTCCCAGAATGGCTGTTACGTATCCTTGTGGCTAGGAACAGCCACTGTTGCATTGTCTAGTTTCCTATAACTGTACTAATTTACTGTCTGTACTCTGTTTTGGCTGTGTGATTGATTTTTGTCCTGTGCAGAATGCCCATCTGCAGAAGCCTTATGAGATAAACCTGATGGAGGAGCTGACCCTGAAGGGTGTGACCCAATATTATGCGTATGTGACTGAAAGGCAGAAAGTCCATTGCCTTAATACACTTTTCTCTAGGGTAAGTTCCCTTCTGCAGACATGCAAATTAATTCACTAATTTTCTGCAGGAGAGCTTTTTGACCTTTTTTGTTTTATAATTCCCCCCCCCCCCAACTTTATTGTTTAGCTCCAGATTAATCAGTCTATAATCTTCTGCAACTCATCCCAACGAGTGGAGCTCCTGGCCAAGAAAATCTCCCAGCTAGGTTATTCCTGTTTCTACATTCATGCCAAGATGAGACAGGTAGGCATATTTGCCTTTCTTTGCTGCTTATATACAAACATGGGTTAGATCTGGGATATTTTCAGTAGAAATTATGATTTCTGGTACCAGAGCAAGAACTAAATGTACTGTTGTCATCTTATAATGGCTGGGCTTACCCATAAACCTCATACTTGTTTACATCTCGACACTTGTGCTTTATGTGTAATTTCACAGTATAAATTAGCCCACACTCTTACCACACCATCTCCCTCTACCAATGCTAGCTGTGGACAAATCATAAATTAATTATCTAGAAATTGAAAGTTGATGTGTACTTGTAATTGGTTTTACAGTGCCTTCGAAAGTTACATTCTTTAGGTACAACGTTTGTAAATTAAACAAATGGGTTTGTGTTTATTTCCCATAAAATATGCTGCTGTTCACTTCTCCTGAAATATGCAGTATTCAGAATCCACCCTATCTTTCTTGGACAAAGATGCTTTTTTTTCAGTGCACACATTGTGCTTGACTGGGGAAACTGTGCCAAACAACAAGAACGGTCCTCTAGTGGACAAACTAGTAATTGATTCTATCTGGGACTGTACTGTAGGGTTTGTTTCGGGGTGCCCCCCCCCCCCCCATTTCTTTCTACTCGAGGGCCAGACCAGACAATCAGGCTTGTGGGTTTTTTCAACCCCTGAGTTTCAGAATTGAGGTGTCGCACCACTGAAGTCCATTAATTCAATTCAGTTTTATTTGTATAGTGCTGACCACGGACCTTGACGTTGATGTGAACATTGTCACAAAGCAGTTTTACAGAAGTATATACATTTCAGGTCTAAATTTTAAATCGATGAATTTGTCCCTAATGAGCAAGCCAGAGGTGACTGTGGCAAGGGAAAAACTCCTTGGGGTGACATGAAGGAATCTTGAGAGGAACCATCCTCATCTGGGTGACTTCGGACAGTGTAATTAATTGTATCTTCCATAACTGTGTGCTATACGATAAAACAAAGTGCAACTGTGTTATCAGGAGATTCACCACAGTCTCAACATGAAGTCTATTCCACTGAAATCATAGCTGCAGTTCATTGAATTTCAGGCAGAGATGACCATGTACATTTTATCGTTTTGTCATGGATGACTGGGAGTACCAGTTTGAGATGCTTTACGTGAATGCTCAGCTAAAGAAATGTGTGTTTAAGTTGGATTTAAACTGGGAGTGTGTGTCTGAACCCCAAACATTATCACGAAGGCTATTCCAGAGTTTAGGAGCTAAATGTGAAAAAGCTTTATCTCCTTTAGTAGACTTTGATATCCTCGTTATTAGCAAAAGTCTAGAGTTTTGCAACCTTAAAGAGTGTGAAGGATTGTAGCATGATAGAAGATTGGTTAAATACAAAGGAGCTTGGCCATTTAGGGCTTTATAGGCGAGTAGCAGAATTTTATAATCAATACAGAACTTAACAGGTAACCAGTGTAGAGATGATAAAATT